>NC_065536.1:62809089-63110931 GCF_932294415.1 Quercus robur | reverse complement strand
AAAAAAAATCCACACAAAAAAGGGAAAAAAATTGAGAGAGAGAGAGAGAGAGAGAGAGGGAGAATAATAGTAGAGTTCTAAATAACAGTGAAATTCATCAACATAAAGTAAAGATACCAAAAAAAAAAATCCATGAGAAAGAGAGAGATTAATAACCTTTTTATGTGATGAAATATGTATAGAGTGAGAGAGAATAGCAAATTTATAGTAAGAGAATGAAGATAAGAATAGTCAAAATGAAAGAAAGATGAAGGGATAAAGGAAGAGTGATATTAATGTTGATAGTAGCGGGGAAATGAAAAAGTAAAAAGGAAGGGAAAAAGTTAGAGTAAATGTAACAGTAAATTACAAAATTAATAAATAAATAAAAAGAGTCAAAAAAATAAGAGAGCAATAATTAAAAATAAGTAGGTGATATGGTCGCAAATGTAGCTCAACTGAAGCGTAATAACAATAAATACCATGTTTTAACTTTTAGATATATATATATATATATATTTAAATATATTAACTATATAAAAGCGACAATGCCCCCTACAATACACATTTGGTTTAGTGAGATTTTTTTTAAAATATATATATATATATATATATATTTGAATAGTTGCTACAGTGCCACTTTGGTTTATTTAAGTGGCACTATAGCTACAATAACTAGAGTGTTTTTTTTTTTTTTGGGGTCTTCTGTTTGTATTTTTTTTTTCTTTTAAATATTTATAAGAACTCATATATATATTGTTACACTGACACAACAAATTTCAGAATATTTTCACAATTATTGAGGTGTCAATTTTTTATAAGTTAAAATAAAATAATAAAATATGAAACTGTGACCAACCACAACTGAAAATAAATGTTTTGTGAAAATGTTGTGACATTTGTTGGGTGAATGTGTAAAAGCTACAGTATTTTAGTTTGTTCAATATGTATTGTTCATGTCTTCAAAATATATATATATATATGTACAGTTCATCGTTTTTTTTTTTTTTAATATGTAAAAAGAGCGAATAGGCTCATGAATAGTGTTATGAACAACATTTTTGGTTTAGTGACTTGCCTTCCCCCCCCCCCCCCCCACCCCCCCCCCCCCCTTTTTTTTCAAGTTCACCAACTTGGTTTGAGCTTCTTTTTTTTTTTAATCGATCTTTATATGTTTACTTTATACTTATAATGTAAGCTTACATTGTATACACAAAAAAAGTAGCAAATATTATATACATTTAATAAACTCATGAACAGTATTTTTGGTTTAGTGAATTGTCTCTTTTTAATTTTTTTTTTTAATTTTATATTTCTTCAAGTTCACCAACTTGGTTTGAGGTTTTTTTTTTTTTTTTTTTTTTTTTTTTTTTTTTTTAAAGGATCTTTATATGTTTACTTTTGTTGGGGGTGAAAAAAGTTTCCTTCCCGACAAATAAGATTTATGTTGGGTCAGAGGGTCTAAATCGAAACTCGATGATGGGCTTAATGCACGGCCCAAAGGCTATCAATGAAGATTCAAGAAGTCCACTATATTTTATGCCTTGGGCTTAGATTGGAACTGTCAAGAGTGGCCCATGAACAATCCCTACAGTGAACACGTCAGCACGGTTGAAAAACATACTGTAAGAAATAACCTAGCAGTAAAGTATTTCTGCAGGAAACAATCCAGTGGTAAAAATGTTTCTGCAGAAAAGGGCCTAGCTGCTAAGGTACTCCTACAGAAAATAGCCCAGCAGTGAAGTAAAACGAAATTAGTTACTTTACAGATTAAGGGAAACATCTATGTTTTCAGACTCATCATCTGTTAGCTCTGGAGAGGAATCTTCTCATACAACAATATGAGGGAAAAACTTTATAGTGACAGTCACATCATAACCATTGATAGTAAATGAGTAGATAAATATCATCGGTTCCATAATAACAAATAATGGAGAAGACTTAGTGTGAGATGAAGGGAGAGAGAGAGATCCCAGTTAGCGCAGCAAGATCATTATGGTGTCATGGCATGCTCATGAATATAATATATGTATTGAGTAAAGAGAATCATTTGTGAGTAGTATGAGTAATGAGTGAGAGTGTATAGTAGTACTGCTGCAATATTCTGCTGGGGCAAGTAAGTGTTTATGAGTATAGCTATGAGAAAGTATTTGTGAGTTAGGAGCTGGGAGACTTAGTTTCTATGCTTGAAACTAAGAACTCAGAGGATTTTTCAGAGCTTAGAAAAAGCTTAAACAGAGAGGTTAAGGCATAAACTTTTCTGGTGTAAGTATTAGTGCCTTGTTGTTTGGTTGGTTGGTTGAAGCATTAATGGAGAGCTCTATTTATATTAGGGTTTTCAGGGGGTGATTAGCAAATAATCTTTGCTAAATCTTCCTCAATCTCCAAAAAATCCTTAAAGAATTGTTCTTAAGATTTTTAGCTAAGAGTAGTAAGCTTAACTTTAGAAGTTTTCTGCTGTTTTGGGTAACCACAGCTAAGTTTTCGGCTTTAGCATTGAATGTTAATTAGCCTTGGCCCATGGGATTAGAGCATGCTTTAGGCTAATGATCTTGGATATGCTGCAACTAGAATCAGAGTTCCTTAAGGCAGATTGGACCACCCCAAGCTAGGTGTCAACCTTGGAGCCCTTGTGGAGAACCCTGCTGGGATCCCCTTTGGTGCCCTCCAAACCACATTTCCCTAAGTTTCCCCATTTAGGGTTCATGTGCTTGGCTCATGAACTAGAAAATACATATTTTTAGTATGAAAATGAGCTGATTTTGTGTCGTTTCAGGAGCTTCACTGGTCTGGTCATGACAGCTTTGTTTTCTTGACTAAATGAGCTGAAGGAGAAAGAAGTAATAGCTGGCTGAAGCTTTCCCAGCTTTTTGTCACATCACTTTCAGCTTTTTGTCACATCACTTTCAGCTTTATGTCACTTGAGAGATAATACGATTTCAGCTTGTGGAGGAAGGATTCGTCCCCTAATGGACACATGTTTGTTTTCTGACTAATTAAACATGTTGGGACCTGATGGGAAGGGGCTCCAGCTATTTATTTATTGCTGAGATTTGGCTGACCAGTTCACGTGTTCTTCAATTGCTGAGATTTATTTATGGGCTAGTCTGACCCAGCTGGGCTTTGTTGATAAGCTTGCTTGGGCTTTGTTAACCCTACAAAATGAGTAGTTTTGCCGTTGGTGATATTCATGGGCTTTATAGTTTGATTATAGAAATAATAGACATAGTTCCCATAAAATTTTGTCAAAGAGATTCTTTTGAGAAATTAATTTGTATTTCCCATGAGTTGGGGATTTAACAAATGTTGAATTAATATTTGAATTTAGTAAATATGTGCCAAATTAACATTTGGGCTTTGAGTATAAAGTAATTGTTTTTGCCAAAATGTCATTTTGGGCTTTGTAAGATAATTGCTAGAATGGTTTTAGGTTTTGTAAAATGGATGCCAAATTAGCATTTGGGCTTTTATAAAAATAGTGTAAAGATAATTGCCAAATTAGTATTTGGGCTTTATGAAAGAATTGCCAAGATAATATTTGGGCTTTATAAAATAGTGTCAAATTAGTATTTGGGCTTCGTAAAATAGTGCAAAATTAGAATTTGGGCTTTGTGAAAATAGATGTCAAATAGGAATTTGGGCTTTGTGAAAATAGATACCAAATAAGAATTTGGGCTTTGTAAAAATGATTTTGAGATTTTGTAAAGTATTTCCGTGTAGCAACGGGTTTTGTAAATAGTGTCGCATCATAGCGGTTTTTGTAAATAGTGCCGCATCGAAGCGGGATTTGAATTTGCCACATCGTAGTGGGACATTTGGAATTAGTCACATCGTTGTGGGACTTTTAGAATAGCCATATCGTAGTAGGACTTTTGGAATTAGTCACATCGTAGTAAGACTTTGGAATTAGCCACATCGTAGTGGGACTTTGTGTGGGGATAGTGTAATTTGCGGCCTAATTTTGGTAGTGATATGATGAGCATATTTTGTGGAGAATTGAAGTTGGATGATATATGGGATATAATAGGTAATATTTGTGAGAGGGCCCATGGCCATTTACGGGCTTGGGTGCGAAGTATTTGTGAAGGCCCAATAATATGGAGAATATTTGGATAATATATATGGGAAATATTTATGTGGGTTTTAAATAACGTGTGGGCTCATGTGGGCTCATGTGGGTATTTTGTGAGTGGGCCCATGTGGGTATTTTGTGAGTGGGCCAATAAAATCAAAGCCCGAAAATTTGTACATCAACAACTTTCTACTTGTAATGTAAGCTTACATTGCATACACATGAAAAGTAGCAAATATTATATGTTTTTGCAAAAAAAAAAAAAAAAAAAAAATTGTACAAATTTTGCAAATGTGTACAACATTTGCCAATTTTTATGCGTTTACAATATAAATTTACATTGTAAGTGCAATGTATATTTCTATATATAAAAAGAGTAAATGAGAAAAGTTACAGTAATTTCGCTATAGTGGTTTTGGTTTGTTCAACTTTCACTGTTTTGTTGGCTGCTTTTTTTTTTTTTTTTTTTTGGTGAATGCATAAAGTTGTAGTATATTTGTTATATTATTTTTGGTTTGTCCAATTCATACTGTTTCACATTATAATAAAATATTAAAATCACAAATTGGCACCATATTTTTATAATTGTTGAGGCGTTAATTCATTATATTTCAAAATAAAATAATAAAATATCATACTAGAACCAGTTACAACTAAAAATAAAAGTATTGTGAAAAAAAAGTGTTGTATCCACAATAATTTTCAGAACATTTTCATAACAAATCAAATATAGTAAATTGTTATTGGTTCTAATTTAAACTTCCCAATGAAACTACTTTTTTGCCCACCAATAACAACTTGTAGTAACTTACTACTTATGATTTGTCGTGAAAATGTCATAGACATAACATTTTTTTGTGTGAAAAATGTTAAGATATCTTGATGTGGTCACAATATTTTCAAAATTGCTGAGCTGTCAATTCTTTACAAGTTAAAATAAAATATAACAAAATTATAAAGGTATTATGAAAATATTGTGTCATTCTGTTTTGTTTTTAGAAATCTTTCGTTGGTTTAATCAATTTTGTTGAGCCAAAATTCACTGTAGGGATGAGGGCTCAAATTATATATTGGGCCTTGGGCTTGGCCGAGAACGTGGGGTGATCCGAAGACGAATAAACGGTAGTGAGGGTGTTAAGCTTAGAGTCCCGTGAGTATGTTGCAAGTGGAAAGGTTGGAGGAAATAGTTCGAGGAGTAGCGTCTCCTCGGATAAGTGAAGCATAGACCACATCTATATCATTTTGTCCAGAGTGACCTTTCAAGAAATTCTATTGATAAAGACATACATTATAAGCGTACGAGAGGGATGGAAGTCCAGAAATATTTGAGGAAAAGCTGCTGTCATCGCACTAAATTCTCTGTAGCTAACTTTCTGGTTGTATTAATGTAGAGAAGACCCCTTAAAAGTGTTGCATTAGCAACCACAACGCACAGAGGGACTAAAGGAGTGTCCAATGGGACAAACACTCAAGTGGTGGCTTGGATGACCAATAGGTGGAGGGCCAAGATTGTCTAAGGAGAACCATATAATAGAAGAGACTCTCCATGGAGAGAGGATCGGAAATTTTGAATAGAAAATACTGTAGCAACTTGAATAATATCTGTAACCATTTTCAATCAATATATACTAGAACAGACATCCTCGGATTGTACCAAAGACAAATTTACTTAGATAACTCCAATCCATTTTTGTTTGATTATTTTTTAAAATCCATTCTAACCGTTACCCCATTCATTAGAACCTAGTTGTCTAACCCACTCTCTACAAATTCATTGTACTAGGCTTATTGGGCTTGGATCCAATCATACTTTGGGTTTAGGGTCAAAACACATCCTTACATTCACTATTCTACATACAATTTTCTTAGGTTGACTTTTTGTATTTTTTTTTTCTTTACACACTATTTTAAGTAAAAACACATAGTTTTACACAAAAAAACAAAAACTTAGGAAATTTTTTTTTTCATCATTTATGTTTGGGGTAGTTTACAATTCTTCTTTAAACTTTAAAATCAAGCAATTTTTCCCTTAATATTTTGGAAAATAGAAAATATGTCATATTGTTATTTTCTCAGTTAAACCTTAATGAAAACTTATGATTCTTAAAATATTTTATTGTGTAATGTTTAAATTACTCCTACTAAATTTTCACATCCTAAAAATTTTCTTTACGTATTTGGAGTTTTAAATGATAGAAATTCTTAGAAGTTTTAGAGAGTAAATATATTAGTCTTTAGAAAGTAGGTACTAAAAAACTATTATACTTAAATAAATATTTATATATTAAATAGCTACCTTAACTTTGTAGTTGATCAAATTTTTATGTGAATAAGATTAACTTTTTATAACATAATTATCAAAATTTTTAAAATTAATGTTTCTTTTGATTAATGTAAATCTCTAAATACTTTAAAAATTAAATGATTAATATCTTTGTTTTGTAATATAAATAAAATCTAAAATTAATTTTAATTACTATTTTTTCCCGTATGTTTCCATGGCTTTGCATGTGTTGCCTTGATTAGTGTGTATATATATATATATATATACTTTATATTTTGGGGGAATATAAATAATAAATCCTCCCTCTAAATAATGAAACAAGAAACCCAAGGCCCCTCCTTGTAGGCCCCTTCTTGTAGCTGTGGGTCCGACACTGCGAACAAGCTTAGCCATAAGCACATGGCAATGTAGACAAGTGCATGTAAAGTTCTTAAAAAGAAGAGAAAGTGAAAACTGTTTGATTGCATAATGCCAAAAATGGTCAAAAGTTACAATAGTGCAAGGCTGAAAAGTATTCATGCGTGAAGGGGAAGTTGGGTCCCATTTTTTATTCTTTTTGGTCTGTCTTGGCTACATGATTGAGTTTGGGTTTGACCTATTCATAGATTAAGGTCAATATTGGATCAAATTAAAATTTAAAACTACCTGGATTAATTAAAAGGTGTCACAACTTCTAGCTTAGATCAACCTAAAAGTTTTTCTCTCTTGAACATTAAGATAAATTAATGGATTAATCAATTAATATATAAAAATATCTTAAAAAAAATCAAATATAATTAATTCTAGATAATGGCATCCAGCTGGTGGAGTCTGCTAAAGGAGAAAATACACAATGTACTATCAAGCTTCCAGAGACAAAGAAATAAAGGAGCAATTTATTGGAAGATGACAACTGACAAGAGATAGATTAGAGCAGAAAGTGCTCCATGCACGGGGTACCATCAAGAGACAAGGAAATAAAGGAGCAATTTCTTGGAAGATGACAAGAGATAGAGCAGAAAGTGTCACATGCATCTGCATGTGAAGTAACAAGGAAGACTACTACATGTCGATTGACCACAGCCTGTCAAGTTGTTGACTCCGGATGTGCCCAATCCAGAAGTTCTTGATGGCATTTTAACTATGAAAAAAATTTGAGTTCTATGTAATTAACTTCTCCTAGTAAATGTATAATAGTATGTAATTCAGCGGATGCAACAATAATTAACCTTAAGAAATGTACGTATTCGTACAGACCAACACTGATTCTTTGTAGCCTATCCTTCTTTACCCACTAGTCTCCACTGCCACCACTTAACAGTATCATCGTAAGCAAATACAAGTACATTGCGTGAAAAGAAGAGGAAGAAGAAAAGAAAGTACAAAAGAGAAAAGTCAAAAAGGAAAAAGAAAAAAGAAGAAAAGAAAGTATAAAGAGAAAGGACGAAGGAAACAAAAATGAGTGGGGATGGTCAAAAAAGAGAAAGGAAATTGTATCCTACTTTCTTTAAGTTATATTTTATGGAAAGTTGTGAAAGTGAATCAATATTGTATGTAAGCTACTCTCCAAGTCTCCATAACCATAATGGTATTCCACACTAAAGTGACGACCAGTTTTTTCAAATTACGTGTTTGGACTACACAACTGTGAAATTATATTATCTAAAAAATGAATCAGACTACAAGCACTATGCTAGTATTTTCACAATAGACCATTGTTGTCTTCTTTACCTCACAACAACTAACATTCAACTTCACTCTGCCATTTCCATTCTCTCTCAAAAATCCTTTTGAGACAAATCTCTCTTATTTTTAATTTTTCTTTCACTTTCCTTTACCTAAGTTATCACATATTTCTTTCTTCTCTTCCTTTTAGATCATCTAACCGTTTATCCAAATCACAATGACTTTTCTTACCAGAAAAAAGAGACTCCTCTTCCTCTTTCACACTATTATGCAAAGAATAAAATTTAGCTATAAAATTGATTGTAATTTTAGAGTACAACTTTACTCAATATCTTTTTATTGAATATGAATTTTGATAAATCTACCATTAGATTACATCTTCTTCTTATATCCTCCATGCTTGCAAAATATATATAGAGAATTAAAGATCAATAGCTATGTCATCAATAAATTTTTTAAATTGTAAGATTTTGTAGTTTAAAATTATGCATAAAATATAAGCTTATAGATTATAGATTAAATAATATCCGATTGACATAAAATTTGACATGTGTGTTAAGAGTATAAAGAACATGCAATTCAATAGTTAGATTTTCAAAATATTTAATAATATTTATTTTATTAAGTAAGTTTGTAACTTTAGACTACAACCAATTTTGTATATAAACTTTGTCCTTATGCAAATATAATATATTCTTGAGTTTTAGAGGTCAAAATACCCGTGTGGATTTTACGAGCAATTAGAATGGATTTTTGCATTTAAACATGGCTAAACTTATACTTATAGCAATCTTATAAAATTTTCTCTTTAAATGTTGCAGATTTGTTTACATGGCATGCTTTCGTTGTTTACTAGGGAAAGCTAGATTTGACAATTAAAGCAATGAGAAAATACAATCCTAAAATTGCGCTTTCAAAGCAAAAGTCATGTATAGATGCAGTGCTATGGGAAGCTTGTAAGGAATGGAGTTGAGGTTATTGAACACTTGATCAACAAGAATCTATTACGATAATCTAAATCTGATCAGAACATCAAAAATAAAAGAAAAAGAAAAATTGAAATAGAGCATTACACATCACACGTCTCATTGAAATTTTACCAAACATAGGGTAAATAACAAAAAAATTGCTTTACTCAGTGAATCAGATATTGGAACTGCCGAAGCTAGTGTTTCCTAACATGATACCAGAGTCAAATTGTCAACAAGACCCTTAATTTTAAGGCACTGATAGATTTGGATGCAACCTTACTGAATCTACAAACATCATGAAACCATTTTTCCCATAAAAAAAAAAAAAAAAAAAAAAAAAAAAAAAAAAAAAATTTAGCATGTTCACACAGGCAGTGATTCACTACACTCTTTACATCTTGGAAATTACCATAGCACCCCAATGTAGAAATATCATAATATTATAATAGTCATGTAACGAGTCCTTAGAGCAATTTTTAATAAACTATATTAGGAAAATTTTAAACATCACTTTTAGGGATGGCCATGGGTAGGATATGGGTAGGGTATACCCATACCCAACCCAATTAATTTATCCATGGATATCCAATTACCTTACCCAATTAGTATCCATACCCAATTGTTACCCAGTTTGTTTACCCATGGATATCCATACCCTACCCAAACCCAATTTTTATAAAATCACCAAATATGCTCAAAAATCACTAAAAAGACCAAAATATTCTCAAAATCTCTAAAATGAGCAAAATACCCATGAAACCTCTAAAATGGCCAAAATACTCCTGATTCTCTAAAATCACCAATTATGCTCAAAAACCACTAAAATGACCAAAATATCTCAAAATCTCTAAAATGAGCAAAATACCCATTAAATCTCTAAAATGACCAATATACCCCCAAAATTACCAAATATGCTCAAAAACCACTTAAAATTACCAAAATACCCCCTAAATCTAAAAAAATGACAAAATACCCCCGAAACCTAAAAAATGACTAAATACCCACGAAACCTAAAAATGTCCAAAATACCCCCGAAACCCAAAAATTATCAAAAATACCCCCTAAACCTAAAAAATGACCGAAATACCCCCGAAACCTAAAATTTGACTGAAATACCCCAGAAACTTTAAAATTACCAAAATACCCCCGAAACCTAAAAAATGACCGAAATAACTCCTAAACCTAAAAAATGACTAAAATATCCCCGAAACCTAAAAACTTACTAAAACACCGCTGAAACTTGAAAATTACCAAAATACCCTTGAAACCTAAAAATTGACCGAAATACTCCGTAAACCTGAAAAATGACCAAAATACCCCCGAAATCTATAAAATGACAAAAATGCCCCTAAAACCTATAAAATGTCTAAAATACCCTCAAACCTATAAAATGACCAAAATAAGCCCTAAACTTGTAAAATGACCAAATATGCCCAAAACCTCTAAAATGACCAAAAATAACCCCAAACCTCTAAAATTACCAAAAATACCCCGAAACCTATAAATCGACCAAAATAGCCCTAAACCTCTAAAACAACCAAATACCCCCATAAAATATCTAAAATGACCAAAACACCCTTGAAAACTTTAAAGTGACTAAAGTACCCCTTAACCTATAAATGACCAAAATACATTTGTAACCTTTTAAATTATGAAAATAGAGGTTTGGGGTATTTTGGATGTTTCAAGGGTATTTTTGTCAAGATTAAAGGTTTTAAGAATATTTCAGTCATTTTTTAGGTTTTGAGGGAATTATGGTAATTTTTTTTGGTTTCGGGGTTATTTTGGTCATTTTTTTAGATTCTAAGGGCATTTCAGTTATTTTTTAGATTACGGGGGAATTTTTTTTCATTTTTTAGGTTTTAGGGGTATTTCGGTAATTTTTATATTTTGGGGCTATTTTGTTAATTTTATAGATTTCGGAGGTATTTTGGTAATTTCAAGGTTTCAGGGGTAATTTTTTATGTTTCAGGGGTATTTTGGTCATTTTTTAGGTTTTGGGGGTATTTTGGTTATTCTTTAAGCTTTGGGGGTATTTCAGTTATTTTTTAGGTTTTGGGATCTTTTGGTCATTTTTTAGGTTTCGAAGTTATTTCAGTCATTTTTTAGGGTTGGGTGTATTTTTATCATCTTATAGGTTTTAGGGGCATTTTTGTCATTTTATAGGTTTCGGGGTATTTTGGTAATTTTATAGGTCTCAAGAGTATTTCGGTCATTTTTTAGATTTAGGGGGGTATTTCAATAATTTTTTTATGTTTCGAGGGTATTTGGTCATTTTTTAGGTTTTGAGGGTATTTTGATAATTTTTAGGTTTCGGGGGGTATTTTGGTCATTTTTGAGGTTTCAGTGGCCTTTCAGTCATTTTTTAGGTTTAGGGGTTATTTTGGTAATTTTTAGTTTCGGGGTATTTTGGTCATTTTTAGGTTTCGTGGGTGTTTCAATAATTTTTTTTAATGTTTCGGGGGTTTTTTGCTAATTTTTAAGTTTCGGAGCTATTTCGGTCATTTTTTAGGTTTAGAGAGTATTTCGGTAATTTTTTATATTTTGAGGGTATTTCGGTCATTTTTTAGGTTTAGAGGGTATTTTGGTAATTTTTAGGTTTCAGTGGTCTTTTGGTCATTTTTTAGGTTTATGGGGTATTTTGGTAATTTTTAGTTTTCGGGGGTATTTTGGTCATATTTTAGGTTTTGGGGGTGTTTCGGTCATTTTTTTTATGTTTCGGGGATATTTTGGTCATTTTTTAGGTTTGGAGTGCATTTCGGCAATTTTAGAGGATTTTATGAATAATTTGGTCATTTTCAAGTTTTAGGGGCAATTTGGTAATTTTGATTATTGGTTAATTGGGTGGGTTGAGGTTTACCCATAATAATTTCGTTGAGTTTGGTTTGAGTTAGATCTAATTAGTTAAATGGGTAATAATGGGTAAATGGATAATATCCAAACCCTACCCAAAATATTTGGATAATATCCAAACCCTACCCAATTACCTTCTACCCATTAAGAACTGGGTATTACCCAGAATAATTGGATCGGGTAGGGTTGGATATCCATTACCTAATGGGTATGGCCATCCCTAATCACTTTCATGAGAATTATAAAAAACTGTTAGAAAAATTAATTGTTTTATTATTTTCTCACAAAATATTTCTAAATTATCTAAAAAAATAAAATATTTATAAAAATAATTCTTAAACTAATGTTTTTAGGGCATTTGTTTAACATTCCCATATAAATTTTTTTTTTTTTGACATTTTAACGTATTATAATATACAGACACACGACAGCAAATCCCTTTAATCGAATTCAATTGGGCCAAATCAGTCATCATAACTGTATGTATAACATAATGACATCACCAACCAACATAGACTCAATGGTTTTTTTTTTTTTTTTTTTTTTTTTCCTGGGTAGAAAGACTCAAAGATTTCAACATATGCATTTCATAAAGACAAGGTATAATTGATTGTTTATTAGGTCATACAGAATACAGATAAATTCAACCAGGTCTGAAAGCGAAATGCAGAGTATTTTACACCCGGCCCACCGGATATTTCTTCGTACTTTCCTGAGTCCAAAATTTTGAAAGTTTTAATCAGAAAATGCACATCAGCTTCCAGCTTCCAGCTACACTCCAAAGTCCAAACGCCAAAGATAAAATATTATTGGTTAACCATCAAAAATATATATATATATTTTTTTTTTTGCCCACATTATTTATTTATTTATTATTATTATTTTTTTGGGGTTAAATTTTGATACTACAAAGAAATTTCTTCGAACTTTCCTGGATCAAAGAAAGCGCGTGTACCCAAAAAATTCACTTACCAGTCAAAAAAATACTTCTTATTTTAGCCTGGCATCACAACAACTAAAACTCAATTCATTGACTCTCTCATTCTCAGCCAATTCTCGTTCTTTCTTAAAAAACCATTGTGAAATATCTCTCATTTTTTATTTCTCATTCACTTCGCTTCTTAAACTCTTACAATTTTAATTTCGTCACATCTTTATTTTCTTTCTCCTCTCGTCTTCCTTTTAGATTTTCTCAACTATCTCTGCATCAAAATCACAATGGCCCTTTTGACCACCAGAGGAACCTCCTCTTTCTCTTTTACCCAACGATGCAGATATGATGTGTTCTTGAGTTTCAGAGGAGAAGATACCCGCAATGGTTTTACCAGCCATTTGAATGGTATTTTGCGTTATAATGGTATTAACACTTTCATGGATGATGAGCTTCCAAGAGGAGAAAAAATTTCCACTGAACTTCTTGAAACTATTGAAAGTTCAAAGATTTCGATAATTGTATTCTCTAAAAATTATGCATCCTCCACTTGGTGTTTGGATGAACTTGTCAAGATTCTTGAGTGTAAGAATAGTGGCCAAGTGGTGTTACCGGTTTTTTACAAGGTGGATCCATCAGATGTACGTAACCAGCAGAAAAAGTTTGGAGAAGCACTCGCAAAGCATGAAAAAAAATTTAAGGATAATATAGAGAAGGTGCAGAGATGGAGGGCAGCCCTAAATGAAGCCAGCCATATATCTGGTTGGCATTACAAAAATGAGTACGTGTTTAATCTCTACTTTTTTATCACCAATTAATTTTATTGCTATACAAACAACAACCACAAAAAAACCCTTCTTGTTTGCTTTTTTATTAAAAAATAAAAACAAGAAAAGAAAAGAGGTTATAAAAAATTTATATTTTGATCATATCTTTTAGTAGTGAGCTAAATAGGATATAAGGTTCAATGATAGAAAGGGAAGAATATATGATAGATATTCTTATCAATTAATTTGAAACTTCTCTCATGTCATGTTTAGAAAATTTCCCCTAAATTTTATAATAAATTCATTCAAGTGTTAGAAGTGGATATTCAATGAGTTTGTGCTAAAAGCCTAAAGTCGATTTTTGACCTTAAAAAAAAAAAAGTTCGTAATGATAGTTCTCAAATCTATGAATTACGTGCCATTTAATTTAACTAACAAAATTTCTGTTGTAGTTCACAAACTAAACGTTTTGAATTCATTTCAAGATCATATTTCTATTTTCTAACATGTTTTAAATGCTTTGTGATTGGCAGCCACCCTCAATTTGGATTTATCGAAGAAATTTTAGAAGAGATCAGTGCTAAATTAAATCGTAAACAAGTATTTGTTGTTAAATGCCTAGTTGGAATAGACTCTCGCATAGAGGAAATAAATTGTGTGTTAGATATTGAGTCAAATGATGTTCGCATGTTAGTGATCCATGGTCTTCCTGGAATAGGTAAGACAACAATTGCAAAAGCTATTTTTAACTTAATTGCATATCATTTTGAAGGAAGTAGCTTTCTAGAGGATGTTAGAGAAAACTCAAAAACAAATGATGGTGTACTCCAACTACAAAAGGCACTTTATTATGACATCTTAAGGGCTGGAAAATTGAAAGTACATGGTATATATAAAAGAATCAATGTGATAATGGAAAAGCTTCGGTACAAAAAAATTCTTTTAATTCTAGATGATGTGGACAAATTAGAACAAGTAGAAAAATTGCTTGGAAATTGCAATTGGTTTGCTTCTGGAAGTAGAATTATTATCACAACAAGAGAGAAAAAGTTGCTATCTACTCTGCGAGAAGATTGTCAATTATTTTACTATGAGGTTAAGGAATTAGATGAATGTGAATCTCGTGAACTCTTTTGTCAACATGCACTCAAAAGAAATAAGCCTACAGAAGATTATTCGGAGCTCGTACACCAATTTATAGGTTATGCCAAAGGACTTCCATTAGTTTTAAAAATAATAGGTTCTGATTTATATGGCAAAAATTTACAATGTTGGAAAAGTGCATTAGATAAGTACAAAAGAATTCCTAATTCAGATATTCAAGAAGTACTTAAAATAAGCTACGATGGATTGGACCAAATTCAACAGGATATTTTCCTTGATATTGCATGTTTTTTTAAAGGATTCTACATGAATTTGGTTGTAGATATATTACAAAGTAGCTATTTTCATGACCCATACTGTGATATTGAAAAACTTATCGATAAATCTCTCATAGTCATTACAAAAGATGACAAATTATTGATGCATGACTTAATACAACAAATGGGTTTGGAAATTGCTCGACAAAGATCTGAAGTGTCAAAAAAATATAGAAGGCTATTGTGTTATGAGGATGCTCCTGAAGTACTAAATGAAGATACAGTATAAGTCCTTTTGATTTACCTTTTTCCTTTTCTCGCAATACAAATACAAATAATTTTTTCTCATTGTGTTTGATTTATCATTTTAATGTTGAAGATGATTTTTGTTTTAAATTTAATAATCATATGTTTTGTTGTCTAATGTGATTCATGTGATTCTTTGTCCAATTAGGGATTAGATGAAATTCAAGGCATAAAATTGTCCTTGCCACATCCAAGAAAGATGCAATTGAATCTTGGAAAGATGAAAAGCCTCAAATATTTGACAATTCGCAATGTAATTTGTGAAGACCTTAAATATCTTCCCAATGGGTTAAGATTACTTGATTGGAAAGAATTTCCTTTATCGTCCTTGCCGTCCACCTATGAACCTACAAAACTCGTTGTTCTTAACATGGAAAGGAGCCACATTGAATTGGATGAGCATTTCGAGGTATAATCATAGCATTTATAAATTCTTATTAGTTTTTTTTTGTTGACGAGTACCTTTAGAGAATAAGTTAAGGTGCATTTTTTTTTTTTTTTGTTGCTAAAACAAAACCATGCATTTAATACAATATAAAATAAATTTTCTATAAATTTTTTTAATATACAAAATCAAATTGTGTACAAATATTTAAAAATGTACACGTAACCATAAAAAATTTATGGTGCAAATCAATGAACTATTGACAAATGTTTAAAAAAAAAAAATGAATAGTACTATAGATATTACAAGTTTTACTACATTGAATATACAAACTGATGTGTCACAAATTATAAAAAGACAATTCAAATATTCATTTATGAGGTGGTTAAAACCTACCAATCACATTCATTACCACATTAATTTGAAAGCTTTATGTTTATTAAATTGGAGTACCTTTAACATTTTTATTTTAAAAGTGTGTATTATAATTCATAAAAAGAGCTCTAAGCCTTATTTTGTTTCTTTTTAATAATAAATTAAAAAAAAAAAAAAAAGCTTCTTTTGTAGAGGTGTCGGTTTGAAACATTAAAATATATGGATTTCGCACGTTGTAAAAATATTACAAAAGTACTTGACTTATCAGTGACGGCCTCAAACATAAAGAAGTTAGAGCTTTATAGATGCATAAATTTAGTCAGCATTCATCAGTTGGTTGGTTGGACTTCATGTAATTTTCTCCATAAATAAAGTTAAAATTGTGCACAAATATTAAATAATGTTCACCCAACCATGATGAGTCTATGGGTGCAAATCACTGAACTATTGGACACCAATCACATTCATTGCAATATGCACATTTTTTCATGACGTCATAGGTTGAAACTAAAAAATATATATATATTTATATATTTATAAAACTGTATACGCGTGTTCCACTTCCACTTACACATATAGGATGGTATCATGGTAGTACTCACACAGACACAAACTTTTTTTTGAGGTTGGCCTCTCACCCCCTCTCTGTAAAAGCAAGGTACTTTCTTTTCAATTTGGTATTTTGTGGATGTAGAAGTGTTCTTAACATATGATGACTTATAAGCATCGTATTGGACTCTTGGGAAATTTCATGACAATTGACTTGAAGGTTCTTGGACTTTCTTTTCAATATGTGGACAAACTTCTTCATCATTTTTTTTTTTTTTTTTTTTTGTTTATAGTTAGATTGCTCCAACAAATAGAAATCTAATATCAAAATATTTACTTGACTTGACTTACTTTAAAAAAAAAAATGGCATGCAGTTGATTGCAATATTTTTTGTTGTTGTGCTTTTGCTTTTGAAAAACACATAAATGTATTTTCTTGCTTTCAACCATGTCTATGGGGCACCACCACATCAAACCCACATCCTAAATATCCATGGTGTTTTTGGAGAAATTATTAGGTCTACTAAGAGGATTGCTAACGTGGTCCTCCAGGTCCTTCTAACCAATAAAAAGTTGCTATTTATACAAATGTGACATTACCTGAAAGTTTTTTATTTTTAATTCTTGTGCTAATTAAGAATCTGGCTCACATATTTATATAAATGATATTTTTTAATTGGTTGTGGGGATCATTTCAAAAATCCTCCCGTTAGGTCAAATAATTTCTCGGTGTTTGAGTCACCACCACAAAATCCTCAAGTCCAACCAATTGGCCCACATCACAATCCAAAAAAAGCCACCTAAGCAGCCATGAGGCTTGGAAAGAGAAACTTTCACTGTTCTTAACATCATTTTAGGAGTTCAATAATTAGATAATGAAAGGATAAATTGTTAGTTTAGTATTTGAATAACTCTTATCTACTTGTAGTAGATAAAGATTAGATTTCTTTTGAATTTAAAAGTTAGTTTTATCTTGTAAAACTATCTATTTATATAAATTAATGTTGATTAATAACTAAATAAAGAAAGCTAAAAAATTATTTATTATTGAGTGAGTATTTACTTTGAAGGTTTAGACTCCCTTGAAACAACCAACAAACTAATTGGGTTCATAAGAACTTCGGACATTTTTTTTTTTTAATTCCCTTGTTTATTTACTTATGTTGGTTGGGTGGATTTGAGGGAAGAAGAAAAAAAAAATGAGTGAAAAATAGGAAAGAAAATGAGTGAGAGGGTTGTTTGGTTGGGAGGGAGAGAGGGACAGAAAAATAGTAGGGCTCGGTTGTTTTCTCTTCGGACCTACGAAAACTCAATCTCCTCAAAATGAAGAGAAAATAGGAGTGAAAATGTGGTCCAAAGCTTTAGACTAAAATGCCCCCTTACCAACGTTAATATTGTTCAGGTTTTGCTTTTTTTTTTTTTTTTTTTTTTTTTTTTTAATGCGTCATTTGTTTCCATTAATTCTTATTTCTTAAGGCCTATTTAATACGTGTGTTTAAACAACATTTTTTCAGTTTTTTTTTTTTTAAAATATATGTGGGTGAAAAAGTGTGGAAATACATGTAATGTTATTTAAAAACTGAAAACATGTGTTCAAACACATATACCAAACAGGGCATTAGTGACAAGTTTGTTTTGTTTTCTTAAGGGCAAGTGCAATTCGTTTCTTCTTCTTTCTTTCTTTTTTTTTTTTTTTTGGTCTTTTAGGCGTTATTTGTTTTGGAATTTTTTTTTCATTAGTTTTTTTTTTTATAAACAATTTTGGATTCTTGAATTTCTTGTGTTTTTTTTTTTTTAAAATGAAGTGGTCATTCATATTTTTTTAATAAAAATATAAAATAGTATTATTTTGTGTTTTATCTAACAGGAATATGATTGTAAATTTATACAAACTACATTTTCTATCCTCTCATTTGTCTTCTTAACCAAACAAAAAAAAAAAAAAAAAAAAATCATCCCTTCAACCAAACATGAATAAGGGGAAATAAATTTTTTTTCTATTCCCCCACTTTTTCATTATCTCCCTATTTTCTATTATCTTACTTTTCTATTTGCTCAATCACACGAATCCTAAATTTATCTCACCCTTTAATAATTAAAAAATAAACAAAATAAACTAGTTTAAAAGAAAAAAAATTAAGCCAATAATTTATTAAAATGCACTTTTTATTTCGAACATTAGAAAATAAGCTAATAGAAAGGAAAAAAAAAAAAAATCCCATTTATTATGGAAAGAGTGGTAAAGTTTCTGGCATATATGGTGGAAAATTCATTGCGCGTTGTCAGAAAATTAAAGGAAAGTCAGGAGGAGACAACTGTATAGTACCTTCCTCGAAAACGCGATTTACACTTTTACACATATGGGATGGTAGACGGTCGTACTCACACAGACCCACTACTCTTCTTTTTCAATGAGTCAACAAGAGAAGGCATGTATTGTGGAAAAAGCGGTAAAGTTTCTGACGTACGTTTGAATGCGTTCACTCTGTGTTCATAATTTTCAGTCAAAAAGAGAAGGCATATATTGTGGAAAAAGTGGTAAAGTTTCTGTCATGTATTGTGGAAAATTCATTGCGCGTTGGAGACAACTGTATACGCGTGTTCCACTCCCACTTCCACTTACACATAGGATGGTATCATGGTAGTACTCACACAGACACAAAACTTTTTTTTTGAGGTTGGCCTCTCACCCCTCTCTCAGCCATATTGCCACCGCTGCTGCTGCTCTGCTTCTTCTTCACAGCCACCGCTGCCGCTGTTCTGCTTTTTCTTCGCCGCCCAGCTGTCGCTACTGGTTCTTCTTCTTCACCGCTACGCCTTCTTCTTCTTCTTCCCCGCTGCTGCTGCTGGTGCTTCTTCTTCTTTTCTACTTCTTCTTCTTCTTCTTTTGTGCAATATGGGTTTGATGATTCATATATATAATATATATATATATATATTTTTTTGTATATGGGTTTGATGATTTATTTATTTTTATTTTTATTTTTGTATAATGGGTATAATGATTCATATATGTTTGATGAGTTTGGGATCTAAATTTTTGTATATGGGTTTAATGAGTTTAGATCTAAATTTAGAATGATTTTGATGAATTTGTGGAGATGCTGGAATTCAAGAGGAGATAGTCAAAGAATAGAGTTAGAGGAAGAGAGATAACATGACGAGAGAGGGAAGAGAAAATATAATAAAAAATTAAAATACAGTAATACATAGTCTAATGCGAGTGAGTTTTGAGCAATATTGGGTAAATTTCACCACTTTTTCTATTATGCACTCATTGATGTACACACGTGGGTAAATCTTGGGATTGTATGTCGTTAGTTAGCATGTGTTAAAAAACGATTCAGTAAAGTAATGTCTCAAGTTTTTATAGATCGAGTTCCATATAAAACTTGAGTCTTAAAAAGTCGAGTTCCACTTGCTGATGTGGAGGTTTTTTTGCCTCATGAATCTTGAGTCTTACAGACTTGAGTTTTTAAAAAGTAAATCCCGAGTTTATAAGACTCGATTTATGTCAGCATAAAACTGAAACATGTAGTACATTCAGTAGAAAACTGAAACACTCAAACCCAGAACAAACCCACTGTCTCACTGCTCCCTCACCCATAACACCTACACGTCTCACACCACATTGTCTCTATCTCACACCACATGGCCTCTCTCTATCACTGCTCCTCCCTCTCAACAAATTTACATTTCAGATAAGGGTTTTATTGCCATTGTAGTAAGGTATTATTTATTGTTGGGGTGTGCATTTTACTTTGCTTATTTATTTGGTAGATACTTAACATAATTTAGTTAAGATACTTTTTCTCCAAAAAAAAAAAAAAAAAAACTTAGTTAAGATACTATGATATTGCGAATATATACAACTTTGTTTTGTTAGTGTAAATTTTGAGGATTATTTGCATGATTTTTGTTAGCAAAATTTATTCAGCATCTTTAGTAATGTTAGGCTCTTATCAAAAGTGTGTATTTATCATGACCTAAGAAGGATTTTGGCTTTCTTTTTTTTTTTTCTTTTTTTCTTTTTTTGGGTATTAGGTATGAAATAGGTAGTCTTAGCATGAGCCAAGAAGGATTTGGGCTTTTTTTGTATTTGGTATGAAACGACTATATAGATAGGTTTTTTTATCAGAACTAATTTGAAGACATATTTTGTCTAACGTAAGAATGTGTAATGAAAGTCATGCCCTTTGAATGAATTGAAATTTGTACTTTAACTAGATAAAATGTTTTATACTTTGATTAGATAAAATGTTTTGTAACGAACATATTACAATTGACTCTAATAGGTTCACAATGACTATAATTGATATAATCCTATACTACGGTTGTCCGCTTAGCAATGCCAATGCGAATGAGGGATTGCCATTTGAAGGACCGGGTATAAAGTGCTACTATACTCAAATTGATCATAGGTTGAAGACCCTTAATGATTTAAAGATGATAGTTATGGAAGAATTGTGTGTGAACCCTACTTTGCATGACATACAAATTATTTTTCGTTCTTCATATGAAGTCCTCAAGGATCGGATTAATTACAAGTATATGACGATAAAAGCAAACAAACATGTGAAGATCATGTTTGACAAGATGGAGAGAATAGCCCAAGTAAGTGCTATTGAGTTGTACATAATGTTGGAGCTGTGTGCAAAAGTTGACGTCGAGGAAATGCAACAAACAACCACAAGTTTACAAGTCACAGTTCCAGATGCTCAATATGACTGTGGTGAAACTAATGCAGACAATGCTATTATTGTCTAGAACATTATGAACACAATCCCTGCCTACACATTTCCTGCCTTGTCATTCTTTGCAAATACTAGGGCAAATATGGAACGAAGAACAATTGTACAAATGTGTTTACACTAGTGTTTTTACTTTACAGCTATTTTTTATTTAAAAAGATATGCATTTTTCGTTTTCCTATACCTACACCCCACTCTAATACTTTCTTCTCTTTAATTGCATTCCAAACACATTTCTTGTTGCACTAATCTGATTCCTATTTCTTTCTCTAATTCAATTCACTCTTTTCTTAATCTTTCGTTTATAGATCCCATCAATGGCTTCCTTGAACAATGAAGGAGCTAGCTTTTCTTCTTCCACTCGCCAATGGGAGTATGATGTCTTCTTGAGTTTTAGAGGTGAAGATACTCGCGAAGGTTTTACCAGCCACTTATATAAGGCTTTGTGCAACAAAGGCATTAACACCTTCATTGATGATATTGATCTTCCGAGGGGAGAAGAAATTTCGAAAAAACTTATCCAAGCCATCAAAAATTCATCGATTTTGGTTATTGTCTTCTCTGAAAATTACGCAGAGTCTAAATGGTGCTTGGATGAACTTGCTGAGATTGTTGAGTGTATAGAAAAGGACCAGGAGGTTCAAATTCGTCCAATTTTTTTCAATGTTGATCCATCAGAAATACGAAATCAAAATGGAAACTTTGGAATTACAGTGGCTAATCATGAAAAGAAGTTCAAGAATAACAAGGACAAGGACAAGGTGCAGAGGTGGAGGGATGCTCTAAAAAAAGCAGCTAATGCATCTGGATGGCATTATAAGAAAGGGTATGTATGTAATTGTCGACATCATGATTCATGAGTTTACTAATTTTATATACTGCTAATCTGGTTTGTCATAACCACTGCCTGCAAAAGTATTCTATTTTGATCATATCATCTAGTACAAGGGCGGTGTCAAGTGTTAATTAGGGTGGTCACATGACCACCTTGACCTTGAAAATTTATTTCATATACCTTAAAAAAAATTTGAATTTTAAATTACCATGGGTCATTGACCACCTAGAAAAAAATCTTGCCCACTCTTTAAAAAAAAAAAAATTGAACACTCTAAATAAAAATTTGAGCTCATTAAAAATAGAACTCTCCAAAATTTTAGTTCTTTGAATATAGAACAAAAAAATTGCGTGAAATGCTATGTTCATAACATTTTTACAACACTTTCATAAAAAATCTTAAGTTGCAGGTTATTATTGGTGGACAAAAAAATAATTGCAATAGTAGGTTCAAATTAGAACCAATATAAATTTACCACTTATAGGCTTTGTTGTGAGAGTGTTGCGAAAATGTTGTGGACGTAACACTTTTCAAAAATTGCCCAAACAAAAAAATTAGCCTAAAGCCCAAATCAACTTAATTGTAATTTTTTAAATTGTGTTGACAAAGGGCATATTTTAAAATCTATTTTTTTTTTAATGCACATTTGTCGTTAGCTAGTCTGTTAGTGCTTGCTTTAGTCTTTAGCTGAATTTGTTGGATTTACGTGATACATTTTTCCAAAAAGATAATACATTTTATTTATATTGTTACTTATTTAGGCAATATATGGGTAATTGAATGAGAGATCAATAGTTTAATGATTGTTTGGAGTGTACATTGAAAAAGATGTAGCTGCTAGCATTGATAATAAAGTTATTATACAACAATTTCAAAATATAAAAACTTGTGAAAGGAAATTTAAAAACTTCAAGTATTTGAGCGTTTTTTTTTTTTTTTGGGTTGTGATGTCAATGCGCAATAAATGGGTAATTGAATAGGAGATCAATAGTTTAATGATTGCTTAGCTGTGTACATTGAAAAAGAGGTAGCTGCTAGCATTGATAGTAAAGCTATCATACAACGATTTCAAAATATAAAAACTCGTGAAAGGAAAATAAAAAACTTCATGTATTTGAGCGTTTTTTTTTTTTTTTTTTTTTTTTTTTTTTTTGTGATGTCAATGCGTATATTCAAGTTTTATTTTTATTAACTTTTTTTTAATTTAAATTTTTAATGACCACTCTAAAAAAAAATTCTTGAAGTCGCCACTGATCTACGAAGCTAGTTAGTCTAACAAGGTCCAATTACGAGTTTCTCCCATGTATTCTTATACTTTTAATATGGTGTTTATATCAATGGCAATTGTGTGCTATAACTCACTGCTAGATATCTTGAATTCGTAGTTCATCTGCTAATCTATCTAATTATATGTTTTCTTATGCTATGTGATTGTCAGCTGTGCTCCATATAAATCTGAATCTGACTTCATCCAAAACATTGTTGAAGAGATAGCAAATGTTAGATTAAATTGGGCGCCATTATATGTTGCTAAATACCCAGTTGGAATAAAATCTCGTGTAGAGGCCATAGAGTCACTTTTAGATATTGGGCTAGATGAATTTTGCGTGGTAGGGATTCATGGCCTTCCCGGAGTAGGAAAGACTACAATCGCAAAAGCTGTTTATAATAAAATTGCTAATCGTTTTGATGGAAGCAGCTTTTTAGAGAATGTTAGAGAAAATTTGGGGACAGATGCTGGCATAATCACACTACAAGAGCAACTTCTTAATGACATCTTAGGGGATAGAAATTGGCAAGTGGGCAACAAATTTAAAGGAATCAGTTTAATAGAGAAGAGACTCTGCTGTAAAAAGGTTTTTTTAATTCTTGATGATGTTGATGATTTGACGAGAATTGAAAATTTGCTTGGACAATGTAATTGGTTTGCTCCCGGAAGTAGAGCCATTATAACATTACGAGATAGACACTTGTTAACGGCCCTTAAAGAAAATGTTTGTACAACTTACAAGGTCAAGGAATTTAAGGTCGAGCAATTAAACAAACACGAAGCTCTTCAACTCTTTAAAGAGCATGCCTTTCCTAGAAACAAACCTCATGATGAAGATTATTCTAAACTTGCGACTAAATTCATAGATTTTGCCAGTGGCCTTCCACTTGCTCTAGAAATAATTGCTCGTGATTTGTGTGGAAGACCTAAAGATGAATGGGAAAGTGCATTAGATATGTATAAGAAAATTCCCAAGGAGGACATTCAAAAGAAACTTCAAGTGAGTTATGATGGATTGCAAGACACCGAGAAAGATATTTTTCTCAATATTGCATGTTTCTTCAAAGGACGGGACAAAGGTAATGTTGAAAAGATATTAGAAGCATATGAATTATATCCAGGTTATGGTATTTCGAGACTTGTTAATAAGTCTCTCATAACCGTTGATGGATTTGGTAGATTGTCAATGCATGACTTGATACAACAAATGGGCAGGGAAGTTGTTCGACAACAAAAACCAGACATCCTCGGAAAACGTAGTAGGTTATGGTCTTATAAGGATTCACTTGAAGTACTGACTAGAAATAAGGTATAAGTTCTTTTTCTTCAATTATTTTGCTCTTTATTTTATTTTTTTTCTTTTTCACTAGGTGAAAGGTATTGTATTTTTTCTTTATTTTTTTTTTCTTTCTAACATTTTATAAAATATTAGTTCATCATTATTTTTTATTTTGGCTTAAAATTTCAAAATTATTATACATTTGGAAAATTATATTACTTTCTATGGTTGACTTGATGCTTCTCCAATTAGGTATCAGAAAAAAATCGAAGCATAATGTTGCATTCGCCCAACCCAGTAAACTTGCAACTACACTCGAAAGCTTTCAAAAAGATAGAAAATCTCAAATTTCTATCAGTTGAGAATGTAAATATTTATGAACCACTTGAATTTCTTCCCCACAGTCTAAAAGTTTTTAAGTGGTCCAATTATCCTTTTCCTGGGCTATCCGAATATTTTCCTGAACAACTTGTTGCTATTGAGATGCCACATAATTGCATTAGACTGCCAAAGCTAATCACGCAGGTATGATTATGTATATTTTTAAATTGAGATTTTTGTTAAATTTTTTTTTTTAAATTTTGTTGTAGTTAACTTTTGATTTTTTTTCCTACAGGAGCTTCGGATAGAAAATTTGATACATGTCAATCTCAGTGATTGTGAATTTATTACGGAATTACCTAAATTATGGGCCCCAAATTTAGAGAGTTTGAAGCTCGATGGTTGTAAAAATTTAGTTAAATTAACTGAATTAGGGGCCCAAAATTTAAAGTTCTTGAACCACTTTTATTGTGAAAATTTAGTTGAGATTGATGAATGCTTTGGATCTCTTGAAAAGCTTACATATTGGGGTCTCTCAGGTTGTAGTAAACTTCAAATTCTTCCAAGCCAGCTTAGGTTGAAATCTCTTCGTTCTTTTTATCTTTCTGGCTGCACAAGCCTTGAGAAGTTCCCTAATTTTCATCCAGAAATGGAATGTTTACAGTATTTATCATTAGATGAGAGTGGTATTAGAGAGGTGCCTTCATCAATCGAGCATCTCACTAAGCTTGAAAGATTAAGCCTCTATAAATGCAAAAACCTTGGGGATCTTCCAGATAGCATTTATAAATTGCAACAGCTTCGGTACTTGCAGACTCATACTGCCAAATTGAGACCGACGTGCGATTCTTTTGATGGCTCTTCCGGATATGGGTTTGTGAACATGACAAAATTGAATCTACGTGGATGTGAAGGCATAATTGAATTAGATCTTTTGATGAAGCCTAATTACTTCCCCGCATTGACAGAAATAGATCTATCTTATACCAATATTGTTACCATCCCTGAAAGCATTAGCAGATTTCCCAGATTAATAGAACTTTTTGCTGAGGATTGCAAGCTTCTTCATGAAATTCAAGGACTTCCACAATCAATAAGGCGGGTTTATGTGTATGGTTCCATGTTGTTGAATACCTCACCAAGCGGGCTATTTAATCAGGTCTCTCTCTTTCTTTAAGATATATATATATATATATATATATATAAAGAAACAATTTTTGCTACTTTATCTAAATACTTTACGAGATTTGCTAAATGAAAAATATTGAATTTTCTAATTGCATGCAGGTAATAGGAATTATTGGGATTTTACCAAATAGAGTATGTGGTAGGGCAAGAAGCAACAAATTAATGGATCTGCAGTTCTCCAATAATTTACCATCTGAAACTAAGGCTACTGAATGGGTTGAATTTTGGGGAGAGAGCTTTGATGGCTTTGATCGTGATATTGCTTTTTCGGGAACTGAGATGCTGAAATGGTTTAATCATCAAAGTGTTGATAACTCCATATCTTTCTTTGTTGGTCGCAATTTTCCAAAATTAGTTGTCTGTATTGTTCCTGGACCAGAGCGCTTTCATGGCTTCGTTGAAATTTCCATCAATGGTTATGAAAATCGTGAATATCAGTCTATCCGTCTACCCGGAAGTACACAATTCCCATGTTCACAATATTTATTTTCTCTAACTCAATGGTCTCTGCTGCAGAGACATTTGAATGAATCAAATCCCACTGACCAGAATCTTGTTAAGGTTTCAATTAGATATGAGTCAGATGACACCTGTTATTCTATAAAAATGTGGGGGGTCCACGTAGAATGCACCTGTCCTCCTCAAGAAGATGATGCTGTTGATTATGGGTATTCTATAAAATTTTCAAGTAAGTCATCATCTATCTTCTTACTATTACAATTTACAAGTCATCATTTTTTTTTTTTTTTGGAATATATTAGCATTTACAATTTACAAGTCATCATTTTTTTTTTTTGGGAATATATTAGCATTTACAATTTACAAGTCATCATTTATTTGGGGGAATATATTAGCATTTACAATTTACAAGTCATCACTTTTTTTTGGACATATATTAGCATTTAAAAAAAAAATTGTTGACTTTTTTATTTTATTTTATTTTTCTAATTCATAGTTAGAATTAGGTAGGGGATTTAAACCTTAAAAATATTAAAAGGTGCCAAATGAGCTACAAACTCTTGGCTTAAAAATGTTAACTTCAAAGTATTGTGCTAGTTACGGAATTTTGCATGAATTGTTTTCCCCTTGTATTCAAACAACTCAGAAAAACGTACAGTGCATGTTTGGTTTAACATATAATCTTCCAAATGTCAGAGGCAAAATTTGCTTCTCCAACAGCAGCCTCGTTTAAATGAGATCATGAACACCATCTTAATAATACAAATATACAATGACAAGAAGAGATTGAGAACGTACTTTTGACTGTTTGACATATAATTTAAATGTCTCTTCACTAGAGGGCAATGAAAGTCTCATCAAATCAGTATGTTGTTTGCCTACATATATAAGAATGTCGGTTGAAAATTTTTGGTTGCTTAATTTGCAGATTAATTGTAAACTTTAAAATTAAAATGTTTGTTCAACCATTTCGTTTTCCTTGTAAAGCCAATTTAATTCATTTTTCTTGTTATTAAGGAATACTAAAAGTGTGAAAGAGATAGAGAGAGTGTGAGGACGAGCGAGTTCCAGAACTCTCTTTCTGTCCTCTCGCAAGTGAATATTTGGAATATTTGAAAATTTTTCTGTACGTTCCAGAACTCTCTATCTGCGCCTTTTGAGGGCTTTTCTACCTCGTTTGGGGCCTCTTCCGTCCTTTGTGGCCAGTGGTGGTTTCAAGATTATTTTATGGAGGTGTTAATAAGTAACATAAATTATTTAAAATCTAAAACAAAAGAGAACTTAAATAAATTGACATTACAAAAATAAAAAATAAAAAAAGACACTCAAATGCCTGAAGTTTTACAATTGTCTTCTACAAGATTTTATATTTTGAAATCGTTGCATGATATTTTCGTTATCAATCCTACAAGTTATGTCTCTTTCAATGTACACTGCCAAGCAATCATATTCATTCACCGATCTCCCATTTGATTGATTTATTTCAAATTTGTTAAGATCTAAATGAGTTTTTTCTAAGGTTTAAGATTAACAAATTTTTATCTTTTTTTGCTGGGTTTTTAAATATTATTATTATTATTATTATTATTATTATTAGAGGTTAGATCAAATTGGTTTGTATTCAAGCTTATTTTAGCTAAACTTAAAAAAAAAAAAAAAAAAAAAAAAAAAAAAAAAATTAAGGAGGCCAAAACAAAAATAAAATTAAAAAAAATATATTATATATAATTATTTTTTTACCCATTTAGGGGGTTCATTTGAACCCCTTGGGCTTCAAGTGGAGCTGCCCTATCTGTGGCGGTTTTAACCATCCCCTTAGTCGGCTGGTGATCAGGCTGTCCTCAAATGCCCTTAGAGGTGGCACTGGTCTAGATCTGGAACGGATTGGTCCAGATCTAATCTTCGTTGAAATCTCTATCCTCTGAAGTTTTGTCAAAATAATAAATTGGACACTCCAAGATGATGGTAACAAATACTTTGTAATAAATCTCACTACACTCGAGTAGAATACACAAAGTAGTTGTGGGGTCCGGCCCAAAAATGATGGGCTATTCCAAACTCAGGCCCGTTCGAGGAGCGTCCTGTCCGAAGAGAAGCCTCATATGAAGCGTTACTCAATCTCAATAGCGCCAAGGAAACCTGTCCGAGGAGTAACTCCTCCTCGGACATCACGAAGCCCAGACGAGGAACTTTCCCCAGCCATTTCAGCTCATCTTCCCAACATATAAAATGAATTAAATCCAAAATATCTCATGGAAGGCTACCACCACATTAATTGCGCCCCAACCACCCTCTTGGCCGCATTAATGAGGAAAAGACCCCTGAACAGTACCACCTTGGCCTCTGCAACTCACAGAGGGACTGATGAGGGCGTCTGATGGGACAGGTGCTCAAGTGGATGCTTAGATGATCAACAGGTGTAAGGTTGAGATGAAAAGAAGAGAACTATATAATGTAGTGGAGTTCCTCAAAGAAGGAGACGGAAAAACTGTATCAAGGACTGAAGAAATAGAAATCATACGTGGGAAATCCATTCTTGTGTTTTTTGTTTCCTTTTTGCAAACAGTACAGTCCATGCATCAGACCGAATAGGTTAACTGAGGCCAAGTTCTTTGACCCATCCTCTACAAATATTTATTATGGGTTGTGTTTTGGGCCAAGGCCTGATCAATAGAAGTTGGGCCAGGAAAATTGTGCAACCACAGTAGTTATCAATAAAAAGAAGTCCAATTGATACTAATAATATTACGCAGCACACACCACTCTAGCTTCTTATTTCTCTTATACTTATTTTCTAGTTGGATGCATTGATGTATAACTGTAGAAACTCTTATACAGAAAACCGGCCTACACCCCCCTGCCCCCCTTCAAAAAAAAAAAAGAAAACCGGCCTATACTACACTAAAGAGACAAAGCATTAAAACCTGCTGCCTATAAATTGAAAGGCTTGAATGAATGATAAAGAAAAGTAAAAAAGGAGAACTTCTCTTCATCTTAAACTCTTCCATCTTCTTGTTGCTCATGCTTTCCCTGATTTCTTCGCATCTTACACGTGCAAGCAGACTAATCTACAACATGTAAAATGTTTGAAGAAGATATCATCAGCCTAAATCTAGAGTTGGTTATAACTATTACATACTCCCCTTCAGCACCGACTCCTTGCTGATGATGTCAAGTGGCCATTGAAATTTTGAGAACTTCAAGACAAATATATACATCATTCATTCTTTTATACTCACAGGCAGAAGATTGACATCACCTTTTTAAAGCCTTTTCTCGAATAAAATGATGATGCACCTCAATGTGCTCTGTTCAAGTGTGAAACATTGGATTTTCTACTAATCGAATCACACTTTCATTGTCGCAGTACTACTACACTGGATAAACATTTTGCTATTTAAAATTAAACAATAATTACAAGAGCCATTCACATTCTTCTGCTGCCATAGCGGATGCTCTATACTCTGCTTCATTGTGTTAGAGGGACACTGTTGGTTGTTGCTTGCTACACCAGGATATTGCTTTTGAACCTAAACTGAACACATATCTAGTAGTGAACTTGCGTATTGCAATATCTCTAGCATAATCATCTTCACAAAAACCAACCACTTTGCATGAGACTCCACTTTTATAGATAATCCCAAAATCAGATGTACCCCAAATATATCGTAAGATGTGTCAAACTGCTTCCAAATATGGTTTTCTATGATTCTGCATGAACCGACTTACGACACCAACTACAAAAGTGTCATGTCAATGCTAAGTAGATTAAGCTATCGATAAACATTCAGTACATAGTTTCATCGTCAAGTAGGCCCCCCTCCATATCTTTACTCAACTTACTATTCACTTCTATTAGTGTTCCGCTTGGTTTGCAATTCTCCATCCCAGACTTGCAAAGCAAATCCGTTGCACATTTATTTTGACCCAAGAACACTCCATCGTCGCAATGTTCAATCTCCAAACCGTGAAAGTGTTTGAGCTCCCTTAGCTTCTTCATCTCAAATCAAACTGAAAGAGTTTCACGAATCCAAGTGACTTCCTCTAAGTCATCTCCAGTAATTATGAGATCCTGAACGTAGGTAAGCATGATCGTAATCTTGACACCATTGTCCTTCAAAAACAAACTTGAGTCTGTTGGATATGTTTAAAAAAAATTTAAAACCCTTTTCTTAGAAGCCCAAGTGTGTGTTTAACTAGCCCAAGCCCATGATAAAGCAACCCAGCCAGCAGGTGGAGACTCAGCAGAAACAAATCCCCAATATCATCTACTCCCTTTTATAAACTTCTGATTTGGGCAGCTCCAGTGTCAAAGGGATGAAATCCCTCAAATCACTCCTCTGTTGGTAGAATTTCCTAAGTCTACCATCCTTTCTTTCCTTATTCACTCTTGCAAAAATTCGTTACTTTCAACATCTAGAAAACTACTTGTTGCAATTGGGGAATTTTCTATGGAAAGTAAATCGCAAATGGGGCCACTAGACACATTTGCTCGAGCAAGAAGTTATTCATTAATTATGAGGAAGTAACAGATGAAGAGAATTTCTATTTGGAAGACTCTAGTACTGCAAGAGTTGCTGGAAAGGGAAAGGTACTCCTGAAATTAACTTCTGGTAAGTCTTTAGCCTTGCACCCTATTTTTCATGTTCTTAACATGTGTAGAAATTTAGTTTTTGGGTTCTTACTCAATAAGGTGGGCCTAAAACTTGTTTTTGAATCTAATAAGATTGTCCTTAGTCGAAATGGTGATTTTGTGGGCATGGGTTTTGTCACGAGGGCTTATTTGTGCTTGAAATTGATTGTGAGAACATGACTGTATCTAGTAACTCTTTTGCTTATATTGTTGAGTCTTTGGATCTTTGGCATGGTAGGCTAGGGCATGTGAATGTTGCAGCCATCAAAAGAATGAAACAAGTGAGCCTAATCCCAAACTTAACTAATTCAGAGCATTCAAAGTGTGAAATATGTGTAGAAGCAAAACATTTCAAAAAACCTTTCAAAACTATTGAAAGGAGCTCTGAATTTTTAGAACTCATTCATAGTGACTTAGTAGACTTCAAAAATTATGAGTAGAGGCAAAAAATATTATATGACATTTATAGATGACTACTTTAGAAATACAAGAGTATATCTTTTAAGTAGTAAAGATGAAGCTGAAAACATGTTCATAAAATTTAAAACAGAAGTTGAAAATTAGAAAAATAAGAAAATTAAAAGGCTTTGGTCTGATTGAGGAGGAGAATATGGTTCAGCTTTGCTTAAATAATTTTGTGAAGAAAATGGTATTATTCATGAAGCTACTGCACCCCGTACACCTGAACAAAATGGAATAGTTGAGAGGAAAAATAGAACCCTAAAGGATATGATGAGTGCCATGCTCATTATCTCTAGTCTTCCTTCCAACATGTGGGGAGAGGCTATCCTTTCTACATGTCATGTATTAAATAGGATCCCACATAAAAAGATTAGAAAAACTCCATATGAACTATGGGAAGGACGTGCACCAAACTTAGGGTACTTTAAGGTATGGGGTTGTTTGGCAAAAGTTGGAATTCCTGAACCACATAAAGAAAAGATAAGTCTTAAAACCAAAGATAGTATCTTCATAGGATATGCACAAAATAGTCTTGCCTATAGGTGTGCTTAGTTTTGGAGACTAACAGCACAAAATAGTCTTGCCTATAGGTGTGCTTAGTTTTGGAGACTAACACCATAGTGGAGACTAGGGACGCTGATTTCTTTGAGCATATTTTTCCTATAAAGAGAACGAGGCTCACTAATAAATCCTCATCAATCATACCCCAAGTGAGACCAAGTTCAAACTTAGATGAAAGTCACTTAACACAAGAGTTAAGACATACTAAAAGACCTAAAAATGGAACCAACTTTGGGCCTGACTTTATCACTGCTTTTCTCATTGAAGATGACCCAAAAACTTATCAAGAGGCCATGAAATCAGTAGATGCAACCTTTTGGAAGGATGCAATCCATAGTGAGTTAGAATCAATAATGGCTAACCATACATGGGAGTTAGTTGAACTTCCTAGAGAATGCAAGACCATTGGTTTTAAATGGGATTTTAAAAAGAAATTAAAAGCTGATGGGTCCATAGACAAATTCAAAGCTAGACTAGTGACGAAAGGGTATACTTAAAAGGAAGGGATAGATTATTTTGACACTTATTCACCAGTGAAAAGATTAACTACCATTAGAATTTTAATTGTTGTGGCTTCAATACATAAATTGATTGTTCACCAAACGGATGTTAAAACAGCCTTTTTAAATGGTGATTTAGATGAAGAAATTTACATGGACTAACCTGAGGGTTTTGTGGTTCAAGGACAAGAAAGTAAAGTGTGTAAACTTAGAAAATCATTATATGGTTTGAAACAAGCTCCCAAACAATGGCATGACAAATTTGATAACACTTTAACTTTTAATGGATTTGTTGTGAACGAATTTGATAGATGTGTGTATAGTAAATTTTCTTGTGATAGTGGTGTTATCATATGCCTGTATGTGGATGACTTGTTAATTTTGGGAACTAATATGAATGTTGTGAAAAATACTAACGATCTCTTATCTTCAAACTTTGATATGAAAGACCTTGGAGAGGTAGATGTAATTTTGGGAATAGAAATCATTAGAAATAGTTAAGGGATTATACTTTCCCAATCACACTATGTTGAGAAAGTTCTTAAAAAATTCAACCACTTTGATTGTGACATTGTGAGAACTCCATAAGACCCAAGCATACATTTAAAGAAAAATAGAGGGTCTCCTGTTGCACAATCTAAGTATGCTAAAATTATTGGTAGTGTGATGTTTCTAATGAATTGTACACGCCCTGACATTGCATATGCTGTTAGTAGACTTAGCAGATATACTCATAATCTTGCCCATGAACACTGGAATGCACTAACTCATCTCTTGAGATATTTGAAAGGTACTATGAATTTGGGCCTTACATATACAGGTCGTCCCACAGTATTAGAAGGTTATTGTGATGCGAATTGGATATCAGATAATGATGAGACCAACTTCACTAGTGGTTATGTTTTCACCTTAGGTGGAGGAGCTATATCTTGAAAGTCTTCTAGGCAAACCTGTAATGCTAGATCAATTATGGAGTTTGAGTTTGTTGCTTTAGAAAAGGCAGGTACTAAAGCTAAGTGGCTTAGAAATCTACTTGCAGATATACCAAAATGGGGTAAGCCATTACCATCAATATCATTGCATTGTGATTCCCAAGCCGCAATTGCATGTGCAAAAAATAAAATTTATAATGGGAAGAAGAGGCATATACGCCTAAGGCACAAAATAGTGCGGCAACTCATGAGTAATGGTGTAATTGCCAGGGAATTTGTATAGTCAGAAAAGAATCTTGCGGATCCTTTGACCAAAGGGCTAACCAGACAATTGGTCTATGACATATCGAGGGGATGGGACTTAAGCCTATTGAGTGAATCACCCATGATGACAACCCAACCTATGTCAACAAAAGGTTCAATGGGCACCATGGAGAGATTCAAGATAGCACTATCAATTGAGAATGAGATCTCACTGTCCCTCCCTATGGTGTAGATAGCGCTTATTACCAAACTAGTGAGGTTGAGTTTTATGACTCTTAATGAATTCATAGCCTTTATAGGTGGCGTGTGGTAGTATACACTTGATGAATTCAACTATATGAGTGTGGAGGTGGGGCTGCCTTTTTTGAGAGTAAGGGCTAACTCTCTAGAGCACTCATGAAAATCCTGGTAGGGCGCATGGCCGAAATGTGCCAAATCAAGAACTCATCTAAAAATTCACAAGTAAAGGTGTTCATATCAAACTCCCTGTGTACTAGGGTGCTTCCTTTTTTATATCAATATATCTAATTTCTTATAAAAAAAAATATTCTTGTGGTTCATGAAATTGGTTCAAGATCCTGTATCACCAAGATTTTGTGAACTCTAGACTGTGAATGCCAAGTGTTGATTCAAGTCCACAAGACATCAACACTAATTCATCTTGTGACAACCCATTTTTTATAAAATATAAAATTTTAAACATGTGGGGGATTGTTGGATATGTTTAAAAAAAATTTTGAATCCTTTTCTTAGAAGCCCAAGTGTGTGTTTAATTAGCCCAAGCCCATGATAAAGCAAAGACAGCCAGCATGTGGAGACTTAGCAGAAACAAATCCCCAATATCATCTATTCCCTTTTATAAACTTTTGATTTGGGCAGCTCCAGTGTCAAAGGGATGAAATCCCTCAAATCACTCCTCTGTTGGTAGAATTTCCTAAGTCTTCCATCCTTTCTTTCCTTATTCACTCTAGCAAAAATTCATCCCTTTCAACATCTAGAAAACTACTTGCTGCAATTGGGGAATTTTCTATGGAAAGTAAATCACAAATGGAGCCAGCCAATTGCGTAAGTGTGGTTAATTTTTATTAGCCCTTCTATATAATACTATCCCAAAAAAAATCAAGACAACCACTCTGATATTTTCTACTCTTACTAGTATATTGGAAATTTTCTCTTTGGGCATTTGAGTTGAGTAAACTCTGTTTGTGAGTGCATACCAACAGAGTTGTCATTGTATCCTGGATAGCGACTGCTTGAGCCATAGGCACCCTAGTGGAGGCAAAATCATTTCTTAAGGATAGCGAATTTAGTTCCGTGTCTCGACAATAATTTCTTGTTAAATTTGAATTCTATATGCTTTTACTCTTGTTGATTTTATTAAGTTGATCTTAGCATATTTGTGTTTTAATGTATTGACATATGACTAATATTGCTTTACAACTCTGTTAATCAATTTGAGCAATCTTCCCAATTATATTTCCAACAGAGCCCACTAGTGCTACAATGTAACAATTGAAGACAAGAAATTTTGCAATCTTTCCATACCATGCTCGTGACGCCCATTTCAATCCATATAGTGCTTTTTCGCAACTTGATAACATACGTTGGCTTAAGTTTGTCTTCAAAAGCATGTGGTTGTTCCATGTATATTTTTTTTATCAATCTCTCCAAGTAAAAATGCATTTTTTATATCCATCTGCCGAAGTCTCAAGTTTTTACTAGCTGCTAGAGCAATTAAAACAACGTATAGCATTGATTTTTTCAATTGGAATGAAGGTCTCACCAAAATCAATACTGCATTTTTGACTAAGGGTTTGTTTGAAACGTGTTTATTTTGCTGAAATTGAAATTTTTTTGCTGAAAGTATTGTAAATAAAGGTAAAAGTTAGTTGAAATTGTACAATGAGACCTATGAATAGTACCAAAAAGTGTAGTGGGACCCATGAATAGTAGTAAAAATAAGCTGAATAGTAAAATAAGCTGGCAAATTTCATCCATGCCAAACACACACTAAACCCCATGTATCACTAAACGCACCTTGCAGCGATCTACACTTGAAACACCCATTTACATGTTATTGGCTGCACTCCTGCAGGACATGGCACCAATTCTCTTGTTTCATTCTTGATTAAGGTAGTGATCTCCTCATCCATAGCGATTTGCCACTTTTTCACTCTTTGAGCTTCTGCAAACGAACTTGACTCTTCTACATCATGGGATTCCATAATGTTGCAAATGAATTCTACAAAATCAACATCCACATATTTTGGATTAGGTTTTCTTATACGTGATGACCTTATTAGATGTCGACCATCTTCTTCCTCACAACCTTCAAGTTGAGAAGGACACGTTTCTTCTACTCTGCACCCTTGTTTGACTTTGATTCATTAAGCCTGACCTCTTAAGAACTTGATCCAATTTGAAATTGATCAATATTCCTCTACCTTGACTTTTCCCCATTGAGATGATTTTGCACCTCATCTTGAAGCTCTAAGGAATCTGGCGGTACAACCTTTTCATTTGACCACCATGATGACGTCTCATAAAAAATTACATCAGGAGAGACATAGATCTTCCCAATTGATGGATCACAACATCTCCACCCTTTTCTTTTGTTGTCATAACCCACAAAGATGCATCTCATTGCTCTTCAATTGAGTTTAGTCTGTATGTTTTCAATAATGAAAACGTAACAAACACAACCAAAAACACAAAGGTGTTTCACTGCCAGGTTGTCTTCAAGCATCTTCTCAAATGGAGGGACAAGGCCTAGTCGATATTGTGGTAGTCGATTTACACTGTTGTTGTCATACACTTAGCCCAAAACCAAGGCTTAACATTTTTAGAACGCAACGTATAGTGGCATGTGTCTCCCAAATGCCTATTCTTCTGTTTGGATACATTCCTCCAAGATAATATTGTTGTGCCTCATCTCCATTAGGTTCTAGATCAGAGAAATTTTGAGAATGAGATATATTGAAGTTGAGATCTCTTTCATGATATATGATTCTAGACTTTGGAGGCATGATGAGGCTTTAAAATGCAACCCACTGCCATTGGAGTCACCAAATGTTGAGATCATTTTTGTGTATGGCCACATGTCAATTGCTGGACAGGTGACCTTGCTACACTTGGGTTTGTTTTTGGAGTCGAGCCCTTAACTCAACATTGGCTTGAAGAAGACCAATGACTACTAGTGCACTTTTAGGCCAACAAAAGAAATAAGACCCAAGGTCTAAGGAACATAATAATGGTAGGACTTCTTTATTTATTTAGCAAGGAATAAAGTAGTACTCATTTAGCATAATAGGCTTTGATTAAGTAATAACTTGAAGATCATAATAATGTATATATTGAGTGTTGAGATAATGGGGTGATATATGTCCAATATTAGAGAAGAACCAATATAGTAGCTCATGTCCAGTGGTGAAGTAAATAGCAGAATAATACAAGAAGTAAATAGAATAATAAGTATCCGGCCGTAAGTTGAAGGATAATGATGAATACTCAACGGTACGATAAACCAATCTATGTCCAATAGTGATATAAAATAGGATAATGTATGTCTAGCAAGGTGAAAGATTAGTAAAGTAATATATTTATTAAATGGTGAAGTATTAGTGCATCAATGCTCATTAAATAGTGAGATAACACTAAAGTAATTTGTATCCAATGGTACAATGATAATGAATTAACATGCATTCAACAATATAAACTCAAAGATAAAGTAGTGACTTATCTTGTATAGCTTGTGACTTCAAATGATGGTTTTCAAGTAGTAAATAACATGAGTGCAATGGTGAAGTATTATGCCATGATGAGCTCTTCTGTGAGGACTTTAGATTGAAGGGGGAAATTTTGGGTGTGAGTAGAGGGAGAGAGTCTAATTGTGTGCAAAGGTTGGTCAAGCTTATCTGCTTATCATGTACTTAGCTGAATTTATCCATGATAATGCTCTTTAGTTATAAGTGAAATATGAATAGTATTTGAGAGAATTGCTTCCATAAGAAAGGATTTTAGTAGAAATTTGTGCCTTCCACGAGAAGAGCTTTTGTATGTTAGAAGTCCATGTTTGTTGGTTTTATTCAGTGACAAATTTGTATGTATTTATTTACTTTTTAATGTATTTTTTGGGAACTTAATTGGATTTGAGGTAGAAGTACTTGAGCCTCAGCTGTTGACTTTAGGCAACCTTAGGCAACTTGCTCTGCCTGCAAGTGACACATGGCAGAATGTCAAGTCAGAGTGATGACTAGGCAAGTCGCGACCATCTCGTGACCAGCCAAGCCGCGGCAAGGTCGCGAGTTGCACAATCATTGTACACTTTTCTCTGTACATTTTCTGGCCATTGTGATTCTGCCAGCACATCCCCTCACAGCTGTTGTGCGTGGCCAGGCCTTTAGACAAGGGTCTTAACAAACTCTAAAAGTTAAGTTGAATATCCAAGAGAGGCCATTCTATATATGAAAAGAGAGAGCTTTTGGTTTTGAGCAAAAACAACTCGACCATCTCTTTTCCATCTCTTTCAATCCTTGATTGAGATATTGTATTCCTTCATCATACCCAAACACAAACCTTGTGAGTTGAGTGAAGGTTCTTGGAAACTTGAGAAGTCACTTTCAAAATCCAATTAATTTTGGTGGTGTTTTCATTGGTGCTTCAATGGAGGGTCTCTAGTAACCTAGAAAGAGAAAGAGCTCAATGAAGTTGGTTGCTAGTTGGAATTAGGAGGGTTCAAGTATATATAGGCTTGTGGGTTTGGAGGGTTCATAGTATTCTTATGTACTGCAATTATCTTGTCCAGTGTAGATTTCCGACGGGTGGACGGGGAAGAGGTTTTTCCGCCTGGAATTTCGGGTTTTCCTCTTCCTAAACACTTCTTGGTGTTTAGCTTTGGTTTGCACACTTTTTCCTTATTTCCATATTGCTTTATATTTGATATGTCTTGTGTAGCTTAGCTCTTAGTTTATGAAAATTGGTTAATCATTTACACTTGAACTAATTTCATTAGTTTTGCTTACAAATGATTTAGCTGTAAAAAGCATGGTTTAGGGTTTTAAATATTTGATAGGGTTGTTATAGCATCTTTCAGTATGAATCTCTTGGAAGAATCTTGGATGTCTTTTGAGAAGTATGGATAATATGTGAAATTTGAAATTAATCAGAAATTTGCTTGGTCCTATTTATATAAAGTCAATCCTGAAAATATAATAGGAATAATTGGAGAGAAAAACCAGCAAAGCAAGAGTGGTTTACAGCAACCAAGAATGGTTTCTCTCCCCTTGTGCAATGGGTTTTGGCTTATAGCGAAGAATGGAAAGTCTGAAAAGTTCAGCCGATTGGTACAGCTATCCTAATTGGTGTAAGTTGCTACCAGCTGGGCAGATGATGTCAATCTGTTGGAGCATAAAATATAGGGCTTTAAGAAAGACATTAAATGCTGAGAGGTGTCGAGTTGGTTATGACTAGGCAATGGGTCAGATGTCGAGTTGCTGAGAGATGCTCATATATCAGACTGCTGAAAGGTGCTCAAACAGCTGAACTTTAACTGATGCAATTTGGTTAGGTTTCCAGGTTGATGTAAGATTTTTAGACGGCTAGACTTTATCCAAGATTTGTAAAATAGAATTTTTTTTTTTTTTTGACAATCCAGACCCAAAGGTCCCTGCATTAATAAGAAAAAAAAAATACCACATAGAGTCATGAGTTACGAGGGGAGTAATATCATCACGGATTGATACAATCCAAACCTGCAGCTCTTCACCAGATTTAGACTTCTTGGCTAGATAATTGGCAACTGAATTGCCTAATCTTTTCACATGAGAAAAAAGAATTTGCAGCTAAATGTAGAGTATCATCTAGAATATTGGAGAAATCTATAACTTCTGTAACTGATGCTATCTAATGGAGACTAATGGAAAATTCTAGAGCAATGAACAAGACGAAGAGAAAAACCAGAGTGAAAGAGAGAGTTTTGAGAGAAGAAAAATCTGTGATTAAACTGATATTTGCTCAACTGATTATCATTACAAAATACAGATATATATATATATATATATATATATATATATTATCTCTATGATTCCAGAAATCTTAGACTAACTTTATAAATATCTTCTAACAACCATAACAGCTTTGCCTGCTAAACCTGTATCATAACAGATTTCCAAAACTAACTGATTGAAGCTTTAGCTGGCAGAGACCAAAACGTCAGCATTTGATCTTCTTTGTGAGACTTGTCTGAAACGCACCGTTTGAGTAAGTTGTCACACGCATCTTATGCTGCACATGTTATCTTCTACGGTGTCGTTTACTCTTCCTTCTCCAACATCCTTCCTCAAACGAATGGGGATGGAACAGACCATGAGTTTGTCTTTCAGCAGAAGAAAGGGTAGAGCAGCCAAAGTTTTAGTAAACAGATCAGCAAGATTATCTGTGCACACACGATGAGGTTTAGATTGATCAATATGGCCCTGTGGTTGATGCATATAAACTTCCTCCTTGAGGTAACCATGTAGGAATCCATTTGATACATCCAAATGTCTTACAGGCCAGTTAAAAGTCACTGCAATAGCCAAAACCAATTTGACTGTGGCAGGTTTGATGACTAGACCAAATGTCTCAGTATAATCAATACTGGTTGCTGATGAAAGCCCTTAGCTACAAGCCTGGCCGTGTAGTGGGCTATGGAGCCATCAATAGGAAGGTTAAGCTTATAAACCCACTTGCAGCCCACTGGATTGACATTGGGAGGTAGAGGAACAAGCACCCAAGTTTTCTGTTTTTGCAGTGCATCAAACTCAGCATCCATAGCCTTGCACCAATTTGGATAGGTGGAGGCTATCTTATAGTTAGGAGGTTCAGTAAGGAAGAGTCGAGTAGCTTTTTAGCAAAACTTGGGTTTAGAAATGCCACTTTTGGATCTTGTTTGCATAGGATGTTGGTTGACGGGAACCACAGGTAAAGCTTGAGCGGAAGAATTTTGACCAGGTAAAGGTGTAGAAGGTGAAGTGGACTGAGTAATTGGATTGGAGGAATTAGAGATTGGAACAAGAACAATAGGTAAAGATTGAGTAGTAGGTGGAGAATCAGGTATAGAAGGTGGAGTGATTAGACATAGGATGTGAAGAAGGCAAGGATCCTAAGAGAGAAGGTTGATTAAGAGAATGGAAATACAGCAGATTGGAAAACCAAAGAGAATGAGAGGAAGGACTAGTAGACAATTGTGATGAAGAGACGAAGGGTCTGTTTGGATAGAACTTATTTTGCTGAAACTGAAAACTGAAAACAGTGTAGTAAAATAATTTTTAAATGTGTAAATAGTGATGTGGGTTCCATTTTTAATGAAAAAGTGATTGAAAAGTGGAATTTGTGGGCCTGTGAACAGTGCATCTATGCACTGTTCACGGTTGACTTGGTCAAATAGTGCGGCTGGAGCAAAAAAAAAAAAAAAAAGGTCAGAAAACGCAAACGCAGCCACTTATAATTCGAATCCAAACTCCCTCTAAATTGGGAGAGGGGAACATGTCTAGATGCATACAAATTATTAGAAATGGGATCTAAACACAGATAGCCTGTGGAAGTAGAGGAATTTCCCAAAAAATACATTGTTTAGTAACAAGTAGAACCAAACACCTTGAGTCGACTAATATTAGGCTTAGAGTGAAGAAGTAAAGACCAAGGTGAGTGAAATTGTAAAACTAGTGTAGGTAGCAAATCAATCAATCAATATATATATATATATATATATATATAAACGTAGAGACCTCATGCTCTACAAATCAATCAATTAATATATATATATATATATATATATATATATATATAAATGTAGAGACCTCATTCGGAGAGCATGAGGTCTTACCATGTGGTGCTCTAATTTTGTATTTAGCATCTTTAACATCTTCTCATTAACTTTTTTTTTTACTGTTATCCAAAATATCATGTTAACTTCTTTTTACTATTATCTAAAAGATGGGCTGATGTTGGAAATTAGACCAAATCAAACCAAACCTTATAAAAAGTCCCCAAGCCCACTTATTCCCTTACATATTACAACCCAAGCATGATCATTTCCCATGTGTAGATGAAAGCCAAGACTCTAACCCAGTTACAAACTCTCTTTCTCCTCCCTCATGTGTAGATGAAACTTAAAAGCCAAGACCCTAACTCACTTTGAAGCTTTCTTCCTCTGTACAAGCTTCTCTTTAGATTATACACACTCTTCAACTTCTTTACAAACAACGGTTTGCAGTTTGAATTCAATGATCCTATCTAACCACACAAATTTTCCTACTCATTTTTCAAGTCTTAATTTGGCCCTTCTGTGTAAGCTAATGGAGATGTACAGTCAAGGAAGATATAAAATCACTCTAAAAAATTAAAAAAAGAAAAAGAAAATGTACAGTCTAATTTCAACAGTCCTATTACTCTATTTTCTATTCATTTTCCAAAACCTCTCTCTCTCTCTCTATGTGAGTGGTATATTAGGATTCCCCAAATTGAAGATAATATTCAATCTTACCAATGGGCTACATATTGGAAGGATTGTCTTCTAAGATAACACATGCTTCTCTTGCTGCGTTACAGAAAATATCAAATCACAAATGGTATGCAATATGGCATAAGCACCAATAGTCATATTGCATTCAACTATATTCATATTAAATTTTTGGTTTTTTGTGATGCTATGGTACCAGGTATAAAGACCAATTTGTTAATATGACTTTTGATATGCTCCTACAATCAATTAAGAAATTCACAGCAAATTGGACCAAATTGTTTGTGATGCCTTCAAATTGCAAGTGTTTTTGTTTTTTTTACACAAATGCATGAAAGTGGTAGATCTATCGTAATCATAAAGATGATCATAAATTCATATATTGACAAACAATTGAGATATTGAAGTTATAGATTCAGATAGCATCTATCCCTTCTGTATATTTTGATAGCATCTGTCCATTTTGAAAATCTAAACAATTTATAGGATTCTAGCCACAAATATTTGGCATATAATCTATGATGCAAAAATAATTTTGGTATCCCATATAGTAGAAACTCGAGAGGACTATAGAAACTTTTAGTTATATATATGCATACCATTTTTTTATTATTATTATTTTTTTTATGTCTTCATGTCATATTTATTGTTTCAGTTTGATACTAATATAATTTAAGTATACTTTTTATGCAAAGCTCGAGACCAACATACTTTTAAGCAAAATTTCCCATGCGTCGCACAAGTTTCCGACTAGTGTATATATATAAATGTAGAGACCTCATGTGAAAGAGTATGAGGTTCTTCATTTAGACTTCTATCTCAACAAAAATTACCTTTATGTCAATTTAATTATATATAATATTAGTTCATTGAATGTGTCCCTGGATTAAATGCACATATTAATTATTGAAAGGTGTGAACTAATTATATAAATATATATAGTTTATTTGATTATTTTTTTATATAAGAAAACAAAAATCTAATGTAGGAGACTATGAGGTTCTATCACGTGGCACTTTGCTACATTAATTTTTTATTTAGCATTCCATCTCACATGTGTTGCATTCTTCTCCAATTTTTTTTTAAAAACATATATAAAATTTTTTAAAAATTGATATTTTCTTTCAAATTGTCTTTGAAACGGACGTGTTCAACATACTTCACAATATGATCCCAAGTTGAGAACTAAATTTTTTTTAATAATAATATTTTAATATTTCAAAATATACATGAACAATAAAATTTGCATATTTCATGGAAATGTAAATATCAAATTAAAATTTTATTAGAATGATATTTCATTTAACCTATCACTGTCATAATCTACTAACATAAACATGATATCATAAAAATTCTATGATACTTCCATACGCTAGCTAAACATTAATATGATGTCATAAATAACTCATGCTAACTCTAATGTATTAAAGAAACAAAAACTATGATTGAGTGAACAAATAGCTTATTACATAGAATAATAAACATTGGACATGGCTTGTGTCCAGCGAAAATTTTCACTAGACATGTCCGGATTCAGACACGTGTCCACAATCCAACGTGTCCAGTGGAAACTTCCACTGGACACAAGCCACACCCATAAACATTAATATATGGAATGGATTAAAATTTTAAACTACAATATTCCAATGTTGTTCTTTTATACTTTAACAACTCTTTACTTTAAGTGAAAAAAAAAAAATGTAATAGACGTGTGTGCAATTTTAAACTTTCACTTTTCAATGATGAATCTGTTACTTCAACTAATTTCTATGACTATTATGTTAGTCTAAATTCTTTGTCCTCTTGAGATTAAAATAAAATAAAATATTCTTTATTCCCTTAATTTCGTATTACTTTAATTCAATAAAAACCTTTTAACCTTTTTATGTTATCGGGACCTTACTTTATGTTATTATTTTAACATATTTTGAACATTCTATATAATCCTTTCACATGACATTTTAAAGTATTATCTGTGCATTGCACATGTACTTTGCTAGTATAGACAATGTTTGTATATTTGAAAAGATAAAATAGCTACTTGTAAAATAATATAAGTTTATTTGAAAAAAAAAAAAAACGTTTAAATTGTTATCCATGAAATTCTCAATTTTAGTTTGTCCAACCAATATTTGTATAATAATTATAATACTATAAGAAAACCACTATTTGTCAAACCAAACCTCTTTTTTCCTTTTTATTTTTTATTTTTTGACTCTTCAGCTTTTACACTAATAACTCACTTAATACAAAAATTTAAAAAAAAAAAATTTGGGACGTGCTAAATTAGATCACAATTGAAATCAAATTTGGAATCCTATTGATTTTTCTTTTAGGTTTGATTAATAGTGAGGATTGTTATACTGTATGCTCTGCGACATGCAACTAATCTGAGTAAAGTTCTCTTACGTCATCAAAAAATATATATGAATTTTTAGGGTTTTTTTCTCTAAGATTTATATAATAAGAAATAATTGATTTGGAATTTGAAGTTCTGGATCAAATTTGGTTTCTTTGGACAAAAGTAAATTTAATAACATGAAATCAATTATATTAAAAAATTTCCCTTAAGTTAGTGAAAATTATTAAATATTAATCAATTCACGCAAGCAACATTCCTCTCACTCAAGCATAGGTTTATATTCTTAATTATATTAATTTAAATTATTTGTATTCCCTTTCTTTCTAATGATATATGCTATAATTGAAGTTGATTCTTTAAATCTTATTAATTAGTCCACAAAATAATTGATGACAAAATATTTTAAAATTTACTGCGGGACATTGACCTGTATATACAAGTATGACTCATTCCAAAAAAATTGTTTATGGTGCAGGTCAGGAATATGACCTAAAAAGATTGTTATTGTACTGTTCTCTGTTTCCGTTGGGTTATGAGTTTGGAAAAGAAGAGATGGTTCAGTTATGGATAGCTGAAGAGTTTATCAAGGAGAGACAGAGAATGGAGGTTGCTGGCTGTGAATATTTTGATTATTTGGTTGAAGTGGAATTCATACAAGACTCAAGATATGATTACTCAGTGGATTTTTATTCTTTCTTGTCAGATGAATTTGATTCTAACGGTGGGAAGAAGTTGTACAAAGTAAACGAAGCTCAGGCCTCTCTTCTTAAAATGGCAATTTCTGAGGGTAGTTATCAGAGTGAATTGGGTGATAAGTTGGATGTTGCCTCTGAATTTGATTCTAATGGTGGGAAGAAGTTGTTCAAGGTAAACGAAGCTCAGGCCTCTCTTCTTAAAATGGCAATTTCTGAGGGTGGTTATCGGAGTGAATTTGGTGATAAGTTGGATGTTGCCTCTGAATTGACACGGCATTTGTCTTTGCCTTGTGAAAGCATTAATGATCAGATGGCCATTGAGACTCTTAAGAGATGCACAAATTTGCGCACACTTCTTTTGCTCTCTGGTTGTGGTTATAATGTAAAACAAGTTCCTCGTGATCTTTTCTTGAGCCTAAAGCTTCTAAGAACGTTGAACTTGAGACGAACCCTCATTTCTGAATTGCCAAGCTCTATTGGAAATGTAAAGTCTTTGCGATATCTTGATGTCTCTAATACGCATATTAGACGCTTGCCTGAATCAATAGATTGTCTTTCCAATTTACAGACTTTGAAACTCAAAGGTTGCTTGGACTTCGTTGCGTTACCAAAGAATATGAAGAAGCTAACCAATCTAAGGCATCTTGAGCTTGACATAGTTCGGCAGCTGATTTCCATGCCCAAAAGAATTGGGAACTTAACAAACCTTCAGACTTTGTCTGCATTTCTTGTTGGTAGAGATGACGAATGTGGCATCGAAGAGCTGAAGAACATGACTGACCTTTGTGGAACATTTTGTATCTCAAGGCTGGAAAGAGTTTCAAGTTTGGATAAGGCTAAGGAAGCTGCTTTGATTGATAAAATGTATCTTGATAAGCTTGAGCTACGATGGAGTGATATACGTGTTGTGAATCCTGAAGAGGAAGAAGAAATCCTTGAGAGTCTTCAACCCCATTCAGGCCTCAGAGAGATACAGATACTATTCTATGGTGGCATCAAGATTCCAAGTTGGATCTGTAATCCATCTTTTGCTGATCTTGTTTCTATAACCCTCTACAAGTGTAGAAATTGTGAATTCCTCCCATCTCTTGGGGATTTACCATCACTGAAGTTCCTCTTTATCAGAGAAATGAATGAGGTAAAAAAAATTGATCACCAATTTTGTAGAAATGGTTCAGACAAAGGGTTTGCAAAATTAGAGAAACTGGAGATCAATGTCATGCTGAATTTGGAAGAGTGGATGGGAGTGGAGAATGGTGACTTGCCGGTCCTACGTAAACTCACTGTGGAATATTTTCCAAAACTCATTGCTCTTCCATCACTTTCATGCCTCATCTCCCTCGAGCATTTGGAAATTAAGCATTGCTCAAGGCTTCAGTGTCTGCCCAATGAAGGACTTCCAACTTCACTGGAGTTTCTACTGATAAAAGGTTGCCCTGAACTAAAAGAACGGTGCTGCAAGGAGGAAGGTCTTGATTGGGGCAAGATAGAACACGTGCCTAATATATGGATTGATCATCAAGAGATTTCTTCGAGTTGAGGATTTTGGTAGAGCAGTGTAGGGAAATATTTGTGTTTAATTTGAATGCTTTATATTTTTACTGTAACTTATGGTGTTCCTGTGATCTTGCTACTTGGAGTAACTCTTGCTTTGCTATGATTAAAATGATTCACTAAATTGTTTCTCCATAAGAGTTGAACTATTTATTTTCTTGGAAATTCAGCAAATTCAGTTTTCTGATTTTCTTTTTCTTTTTTTGTTTCTTATATATATACGAGCATCTACTCCTTTTATAATATCAGTAGACTTAATACTTGAGGGTTAATTAAATTTGATTTATACAAGAAGTTCCTCCGCCAAATCGTTTTGCTATGAAATCAGAATCACAGGACCACATAGCTCCACTTAACGAATCCAACAAACTATGGTAAAGATATTTGTTATAAATATTTACCTTATATAAGCACATGGCTACCAAATTAAGTACTTACTGTGTAATCACGGAAGTGACTTATGGAACCCACACCTTCGGCAATCTCCCAAGTTTCTTTGTCGCTAGCGAAAGTTGGCGCTCTCAACTTCTCCTAAGCTGTAGAATTCGCTGTCCCTTCTTTTAAAGGTTTTCTTTGTCCCCTTAGCTAAACAGTGTTTTATCTGTAGGGCTTGTGGGTTTCATTTTTTTGGGGTGTGGGAAATACTCTTCTCCTTTTCATTTCTTTTTTCCATGGAGGCCATCACAAATAATTGGAGCCACCTGTCCCTTGGTAGGTGAAGGGAGTGGCTTCTGGTTACACAAAGAGATGGACTCAAGTGAGTTCATTATTGCGGTGAAATTTTTTACTAAGAGAGTCTTGAATATTGAGGCTGTTGCGAGAACTTTCAAACAGCTATGGAGATCTCGGAATGGTTTCAAGATAAAAGATTTGGGCATCCATATTTATTGTTCACCTTTGACAATAAACTAGAAACTGATCGAGTTTGTTGAGTGAACCTTGGAGCTTTGATAGACATCTAGTTGTCATTCAATGCTATGAAAAGGATATGAATGTTTGTGATTTGAAGTTTGCCTCAGCTACTTTTTGGGTGCAAGTCTATAACATCCCAATAGATTTATGAACAAAGTAGCGTGTGTTGGGGACAAAAAAGTTTCCCTCCCGACAAATGAGATTTATGTTGGGTTGGGGGCCTAAACCGTAATTCGATGATGGGCTCAATGCACGGCCCAAAAGCTATCGGTGAAGATCCAAAGAATTCACTGTATCTTATGCCTTGGGTTTAGGTTGAGACTGACAAGAATGGCCCATAAACAATCCCTACAACAAACATGTCAGCATGATTAAAAAGCATATTGTGAGAAATAGCCCAGCAATAAAATGTTTCTGCAGAAAATAGCCCAGCGGTAAAATGTTTCTGCAATAAACTAGCCCAACGGTAAAATGTCCCAGCGGTAAAGGAAGACAAAACAAAATAAACCTCTAGCTGTTAGCTATTTCACAGATTAAGGAAAATATCTACATTTTCAAACTCATCATCCGTTAGCTCTGGAGAAGAGTCTTCTAATACAACAATATGAGGGGAAAATTCTATAGTAACAGTTACATCATAACCTTCAATAGTAAATGAATAAGTAAATATCATAGGTTCCATTATAACAAATAATGAGAAAAACTTAGTGTGAGATGAAGGGAGCAAGAGAGATCCTAGCTAGCGCAACAAGATCATTATGGTGCCAAGACATGCTCGTGAATATAGTGAGTAATGAGGGATATTTCAGGTAGTATAGGTAGTGAGAGAGAGTGAGTATAGTAAAGCTGCTAGGGCTTTCTGCTGGGGGTAGATAAGTGTTTGTGAGTAGAGCTATGAGGAGTGTTTGTGAGCTAGGAGTTGGGGAACTTAGCTTCTAAGCTTGAAACTAAGAACCCAGTGACTTTTTCAGAGCTTGGAGAAAGCTTTAAATAGAGAGGTTAAGGAAGAACTCATTTCTATTAGTGTGTCTCTTAGTGTATGTCCATCCCCCTTAAGTGTTAATGGAGAATTTCCATTTATAGTTGAGTTTTAGGGGGTAATTAGCAAATAATCTCTGCTAAATCTTTCTCAATTTTCAGAAAATCCTTAAAGAATCGTTCCTAGGATTTTAGTTAAGAGTGGTAAGCTCAACTTTTAGAAGGTTCTTGCTGTTTTAGGTAATAACAGCTGGGATTCTGACTTAGTATTAAATGCTGATTAGTCTTGGCTGATAGGATTAAAGCATGTTTTAGGCTAATGATCTTGGTTATACTACTGTTAGAATCAGAGCTCCTTAGGGCAGATTGTATCACCGCAAGCCAAGTGTCAATCTTAGAGACCTTGCTAGGAACTCTGCTGGAATCCCTTTGGTGCCCTCCAAACCACATTTCCCTAAGTTTCTCCATTTGGGGTTCATGTGCTTAGTCCATGAATCAGATAGTACACGTTTTTTGTATGAAAATGAACAAGTTGTTTCAGGAGTTTTCATGGCCTGGTCATGGCTGCTCTTGATTCTTGACCGAATGGGCTAGAGAAGAAAGAAGGGACAGCTGGCTGAAGCTTCCTAACTTTTTGTCATGTCACTTCAACTTTATGCCACATAAGAAATGATGAAATTTCAGCTTGTGAGGGAAGGGTTTAACCCCTGATGGACACGTGTCCTCTTTTGATCTGATTGGACAAGTTGGAACTTGATGGCAATGGGCTCCAGTTGTTAAGTTGTGCTGAAATTTGGCTAGTCAGCTCACGTGAGCTTCAGCTACTGGGATTTGTGTATGAGCTGGGTTGGTTCAGCTGGGCTTTGTAGTTAAGCTCCTTTGGGCTTGGTTACCCCTACAAAATGAAGAGTTTTGCCATGGGTAATATACATGGACTTTTGTAGTTAGTTGATTATGGAAAAATGAGCATAGTTCCCATAAATTTTGTTAAGAGAAATATTCTTGAAAGGTGAGTAATTATATTTCCCATGAGTGAGGGATTTAGTATATGTAAAACAAGTGCCAAAATAATATTTGAGTTTTGTAAGATAGTTGCCAAAATAGTATTTGGGCTTTGTAAAATAAGTGCCAAATTAATATTTGGGCTTCGTAAAATAGTGTCAAATTAGTATTTGAGCTTTGTAAAATAGGTGCCAAATTAGTATTTGGGCTTTGTAGGATTTTGTAAAAATATTGCCGTGTAGCAACAGGCTTTTTTGAGGTGCCGTATCGTAATGGGCTTTTGGAGGTGCCATATCGTAACGGGCTTTTTAGAGGTGTCGTATCATAGCAGGCTTTTAGAGGTGTCGTATAGTAACGGGCTTTAGAAGTGTCGTATCGTAACGGGCTTTTAGAGGTGTCGTATCATAACAGGCTTTAGAGTGTTGTATCATAATGGTCTTTAGAAGGGGTTTTGTTGGGCTTTTTTGTGGAGATAGCATAATTTCGTGGCCCAATTTTGGTAGCAATATGGTGAGTATTTTTGTGAAAACCCAAATTGGATAATATGTGGGATATAATGGGTAATATTTGTGAGAGGGCCTAAGGCAATTTATGGGACTTATATAAGGACTGTTTATGGGAGCCCAATAACATGGAGAATATTAGGGTAATATATATGGAGAATATTTGTGGGCTCAAAATAATTGATGGGCTTGTGTGGGTATTTCTTAGGGAGTGGGCTAATGAAATTAGGGCCCGAAAATTCGTACCTCAACATTTAGCCCTTCAAGTCACGTGTGAGCAGTTTCTGTTTGGTCACACATGCAAGTTTGAAATTTTAGTGGCAGTTGTGAATAGTGGGCTTCTGCAACTTTCCCACGTCCAGCACTTATAATTATTCCCCCAGGTTTCTTGCATTAAATGCTGGTCTCTTCCCCATGTCTTGTCATTTGCACTTTTCACGTTTACTAGTAAAAGGCTGGCCTTGGCTATTTCTTCTTTTATTTTTTACTTGGACAGAAAAATAGAGAGATTAAGGCAGAGAGAGAGACCTTTCTTCTTCTCCTTATTTTTGGCTAAGCGTGAGAGAGTAACACCAACTTCAACCAACGTAGAGAGAGAGTTTTGATCAATGGTAGGCTTGAAAATGTCGAAGGAACCTCTCTGTCTACATTCATGCATGTGCATGCGTCGTGCATGCACGCACGGCCAGTGTGCATGGGTACACATACTCTCTTCATGTGCATGCGTTCGTGTTCATCATCTTATGCGAACGCATGTCCTAGCATGCGCTCGCATGCAAGACCATACATACGCATACACGGGACCTATGTGCGCATGTTAACACTCAGAAACTCATTTTTTGTCCAATTTGATTATTTTTCACTCTTTTTCCCATTTTTCTTGTCCAATCATGATTCCCATGCTCCTTTTCATCTCTTTTTGCAGGTTTTACCCCTTTTTACAGGTAGAGATAGTACCGGCCGCATCTCTTCATGGTATCGAGCCTTGAAGGACGACGCAAAGGCCTTGGTGCGTGCTACTAGTTTTAAGCCTATCATTCACTTAATTCCTTAGAGTTCGGCCTGTGGCATACTGGTGCAGACATTGGCCGAGAGGTGGTGGGACACTACCCACACCTTTCACATTGCTGAAAGGGAGATGACGGTGACTCCCCATGACTTCCACCGCATGATGGGCTTGAGATTCGATGGGTCCCTCATCAATCTAGAGGATGAGTTTGGCATTCAGCTAGGTGTAGACCTACTGGGGTGTAGGTACCCTAGCGAGAGCGTTCACTACTTTGACTTGGAGGCGGACTACAGGCCTTGTTCTTAGGCGTTGCCAGAAGATTGCGCTCGGAGGGCTAGGGCATTTATGCTATATCTATTGGGGTGTATCTCTTCTCCAATGGAGAGCAAACGGTGTCCTTGAGATGGTTGCCCTTTTCCATGAGTTCGAGCAAGATTGAGAGGCGAACTGGGGCCAAGCTTGTCTTGCCTACCTGTACTCATCCTTGGATACACTCAACTGAGGGACTCTGCACCAGCTGGTGGGGCCTTAGAAGCTCTTTAAGGATAGACCTTCTTTCTTTTCTTATGCACTTCCTATTCTTGCAAATTGTATCTATTCTCATGTCATCTAGGGTAACAAACTACATTCCATGCTCTTGCAAACTATGATATCATCTATTTTGCAAACTATCATCTTGCAAACTATACTGTATCTTGCAAACTATCATCTTGCAAATTGCATAGTATCTTGCAAACTATCATCTTGCAAAATGTTTCTTCTTTTATCTTGTAGCGTTGGGCCATGAACTACGGTCTCATTACCCATGGAGTGGAGGTGGATTTAAGGAGCTTCTCTTCAATTCGAGCTCATCTCAACAGTCTTTCTTCTAAGGATGTGAGTAGAAAAATCTTCTTCCTTTTATTGTTTTTGTATGTTCTACAAGGTTTTTCTTCTAACCATGTATGCTTCTACAGATTGCTTGGAGTCCTTGGATAGGCACTCTTTTTGCTGTGGATCTGAACCTAGAGGTGGTCGCCATCATCTCTTCTGGGGTTACCCAACCCTTGGAGGGTGCTGGTCTGAGAGTTCTCTACTTAGCTGAGAGGGTTTCTTGCCAGCTGGTGGGTGAGGACACGCCACAAATTCCGATGGATCCTCCCCTATTCATGCTTTCCCCACTCTCCGTGATGGATGTTGAGTACCAGTTGTGAAGGAATGGCGTACCCTACACCAAGCAGCTCTTGGGCGACCTTGACTATGATAAGTTTAGTGAGACTCGTCTCATGCTTATGTTGCATATGATGATATTCAAATGTGGTGATCATGTCAGGATGTGGCCGATCTTGCTATGGGTGGCCCTGCTAACCCTCCTCACTTACCTTGGTCGATCTATACCTACGGCACTAATGGCTTTGCTCAGGGGTGTCCTGTGAGATGTAACCTGAATGTCATAGGCTACGCTTTTCCTCAAGGTACACGAGCGGTGAGTTCCCTTTATCCCTGTCCTTTACACTTTCTTATTTGCATTTTTTAGGCCTGCCCCAACACTATCTTCCTTTCAATTTCAACCCACTATAGTGGAGTATAAGGAGCTTGTCTAGCTTGTTGGGAACCTGAAGCTAGAGGTGACTGAGTATTCTAGGCAAATTTATAGGCCTGGAGGGTATGCCTACCCAGGCGATGACCTTAAGATGACTTCGAGCTACCGACTGAGGAAAAGGCACTATTGATGATGCTCCTGCAGTTCAAACATAGACACACAGACAGACACTTTTTCCAGCTTTTTTGTTTTCCTTTCTTTTTAGCATTATCTTCTACACTTTAGATTTCTTTTGAGACTTTGGGTTGTATTTTGAGAACATCTTTACATTTTGCTTTTTTTCTTTTTTCCTTTTTAAGTAATTATTTTACAACTCATGGGAACTTTGGATGTGTATGCACTTTCACTTCTTTTTGCTCTTTCTTTTCTTTTTCTTTTCTTTGGATGCACGCAAATCTGAGCTTGAATCTATTTTGAGTAATTCTTTAGTCCATAAGAGTCATGAGGGAAGCCTTGGTAAGGAAATCACATTCCAAATAGAAAAGGGAATCTAAAACCCTAATGACCTTGCGCATGCAGGCGTTGACCATGCATGCGCACCTTTTATTGAGCGTGCGCATGCCGCCAGACAGAAAGAAACCCTAGCCGACTTCTTTCACTATAAAATAGCCGTGGGAGGCTTCCAAACCTTCACAAAATGTGTTTTAAGCCTAGGAAACATTCTATAAGGTCCCCAATGGTAGAATTCACTCCTTTAGATGTCTCAGTGTGGATTAATAAGCTTAATCTCAACTTCAAAGATGCTTTCATCTCTCTTGGTCTCTCTTGTATTTCTTAGAAATTTATCTTGACAGTGCCGATAAGAAAGAACGTTGTTTAGTTAGGATGATGGCAATGCAATACATCCTATGTGGAGGTCAACTCTATAGGAGTTCCTATGATGGTATAAACCCCCATTTTGTAAAGAAAGAAGAAACTAAAAGAGTCATGGAAGAAGTTCACCAAGGTATTTGTGGTCCTCACATGAATGGAAGAATGTTGGCAAAGAAGATCCTAAGGATGGGATACTATTGGAATACAATGGAGACCGATTGTATAGACTTTGTAAAAAGAAAAGTTATTAATTTCATTTTATTCCGGCTGGAATGGCCGGAAAATACCGTTCCAGCATTTAAACCAGAATGGTATACCCCATTGTTCCACTTCGGAACAAATTCCGGGTCATTCCGGGGTGTTTCGGATCAGGCAATACCAGCCAAAATTATGGATTTGGCCAGAATGAGTTTCATGTTAAAAAAAATTGACAGATTATAAGGAAAAGTCTTATGAGCCACCGTGAGGGGGGAAAATAAGAGGAAGGAGGAGGTGAGAAGAAAAAAAATCCAGAAAAAAAAAAAAAAAAAAAAACAAAAACAAAAATAAAAACAAAAAGGAAAAAGAAGATAAGAAAGAAAAAAAATCAAGAGAAGCTCACAGTAATGAGATTTATCTTTTATGTATGCTTCCTCTTAGAACCCATGTCTTTGCAAAGACTCCACTAGAACCCAGCTGCAAAGCTCTTTGAGAAGTGAACTAGAGATGGCGTTTCAGACTTTCAGCAAAGTAAGGAGTAGTGTTTTATTTGCTTTATTGAGTTGACCACACAATCCAAGTAATAAATAAACAAAGATGAAATAGTATAAAAAGTAGAAATAGGATGTCATTGAAAAGACAATCACGTGGGGTTGGTAATTTCTTGAAAGCTTCCTATTTTACAATGCCCAACATCCATGCTTATTTACGAAAAAAGAAAACCAACTAACTACTTGGATAAGTTGATTAGGATCTCTTTTTAAACCTCTCTATTGAATTCATTAGTTAATGTCAAATTATTGTAATATATATATATATATATATATATATTTAAGTGGGTAATTCCGAAACGGTATAAAATGGTACGTTGAAATAGGCCGTATCGAAATATTTCATTCCAATAAATAAACCAAAACGGTCACCAAAACGGTATTCATAACATTGGTAAAAAGTAGCCCTAATTGCCAAACACATGCAAACTTGAACCATGTACCACCAAGCGAGCTATATAGTATGTTCTACAAAAAAGTAGATTTCAATTTTAAATCATTTAAGTAGTTACACTATGCTAGCCTTTCAGTTTGCAAATTATGGGGTATGTTTGGAAGGCCTGACAACTATGTTAAATTGTAGTATTTTGTGAGAACAATATTTGTTGGGATTTGCTATTATAAATTAGTAGAATTCAATAATTTTATTTTAATTATGTTTTTTTTATAGGAATTGTTTTAATTATGTTAACTCACTGCTTTGTCTTTTTTTTTTTTTTTTTTACTTGTAAATATACAAAAATAGGTGCTTATAAAAACAAATTTATTGACAATTGGGAGTACATTGAGATCTTGTTTGGGAGGGGTAGAACTAATGGCATTGGTGCAAAACTTATTGACGATTCAGTTGAAGTTATAGCTGAGAAAGGACAAAATGAGGTGAATTCTCCTATTGCACAACAACTATGGCAACATTTGATATCAACAAGTTCTGCAGTTGAGCCTCACCAAAGAAAAAAGAATAGGAAATATCCACTAGCTAAAGTTGTTGCAGATATTTGTTCCTCTTCCTCTCTAAAATAATACTTCATAGCAAAGAAAAATCAAGAGCAATAACAACCTTCTAGTGAAGAGAAAAATCAAGAGCAATAACAACCTTCTAGTGAAGAGATACATGCAGTGGTTTCAAAGGTGCCTAGACTCATGCGGCTTGAAACATTCAACATAGTTGAGAAGCTAATGCATGGAGGTATTTGAAAAATATTTCAAATGATGATGATAAGGACTGGATATGACTTCTACTTAGTCCCCATTTTTTTTTTTGTTGCTAAAATCTACTTAGTCCCCATTAGTTCTATTTAATTTCGAGTGCAAGTTTTTTTCTTTTGTATGTTATGTAAAAGACATATTTTGGGTTCTTTATCTGTCTCCCTTGATATAGAACTTTTTAGTTATTAAGAACTTTAGAATAATTCTCTCTCTCTCTCTCTCATTGTTGATTTAGAACATTTTAGTTGTCAATAGTTAGCTATAATGGAAGATATTTAGTTATCATCTTGTCAATTGGATTATCAATAGTCTTTTCATTACCTCATGTATGTATTAAAAATGTACTAAAATTAAAATGCAGAAGGTTTAAGAAAAGTAATAATTGAAAAATATATATTTTATTGATCTTAAATCTAAATCCAAATTTAGGTATCCAAAAAATGAAATTTCAAATGATGAATTTCAAATCTTTCATTGTGTAAAAAGACCCAAACAAGGAATTTTAAAATTAATAGATTTGAAATCAAGGCATTTTAAATTAATGGATTTAAAATTTCTTAAAAACCAAGTGCTGAAACCCATATCTTTTGGAGCCGTTGGTACAATCCATCCATTACCAAAATCAATAAACTTTCATAATCATTGGTAAAGAAAAGAACAATTCAAAAAGAATTTGAGTGCAACTGAGATATATAGAAGAGTCACTGTTGTCAATTATTGATTACATTACCTGTCTCAATATTTACAACTAATAAAACATAAATTGCTAATATCATATCAGGAATGCTCGATAATGCTGTTCATGACCATCCATTCCAAAGCATGCGTACAAATAAAAGCCTCCATTATCCCAAATTCCAGTCAGAGAGACCAACAAATAGACCAAACAAAAACCATCACTCGATCCGCATGCTCCAAAACAAACCGGTACAAAAACACCATTGCTATCACCACTGGCCCTCGTTTCCTTCTTCCTGACCAGCATGGATAAAAAATAGAAGAGTAGTTTCATCCTCTGCTTCCACCACTAGAATCTAAACAGGTAAACCAAACAAAATTAATTCATAAAGAAATAAAATTAATTCAAGATCAACATCAGCAGCTGACCATTGTTTTTATCACCCCTCGGTTTCACTACTACACAACTGCATACAATAATTCTAAGAACACAATATTTTTCACAATTGTTGACATTGCAAGTTGTGATGGGTGAATAATAAAAGTAGTGATAGTGATAAACTCAAATGAAATGATGTAACTCCAATGTTCTGAAAATAAACCCACAAAAATCCAAACTCCAAATACACCTATAACTCTCTCACACAAAATAGAACACTATTGTATTTGCACTAGTCTTCTAGCTAGTCTCTTTGTCTCAATTGTAGAATGCAATTGACAAACCACTAACTTAATATATAATACATTAAGTCGGCTAGATTGAGTTTGTGCTTTCCGTGGACACTAACCCAGTTCTATTTGTAGTAGGAAACAATAGACTTGTCTTGCACGAATTCAAGACCAAGTCAATCGATTTCCCAAGCCATTAAAACAAAAACCACCGACTTTGTATTATCCAAGTCAAGTCACATCAACAAATCTCCACTTTGGCTTGAATTTGGTCAAGACTCATGAACTAACACCTTCATCGCTACCACCATAGCCCCTAAGGGCTATCACAAACTACAAACACCGACCAAGTCCAAGCAATGCTTGTAGTTGTCCTTTGGAACCAGCTTCATCAACATATCAACGGCATTCTTAGAAGTGTAAACCTTCTCAAGAAAAATTTCTTATGTAACAATCAACTCCCTTATCATGTGGAGCCTCACAACAAGATAAACCCAATGTTTTGCCAAGTAAATGACAATTTGATTGTCACAATGCAACTGAACTCCACCTTAGTTCAAACCAAGCTCTCTAACTAGCCCATCCAACCACATTGCTTCCTTTGCAACTTCACTTGCAGCCATGTATGCAACTTCAGTAGTAGACATGGCTATTACAAATTGTAATGTGGATCTCCAATAGATAGGCCAGCTTGACAATATAAAAATATAACCATCCACATTGCCTACATACTTTGCATCCACATACCCTACCACCGAATTATCACCATGTTGCCCCACAAACAAGATCCCATGTTTTGAAGTGCCTTTCAAGTATCTGAATATCCACTTCACTGCATTCCAATGCTTTTTGCCAGGGTTCACCATGTACCTGCTGATAGTACTTACTACATGGGCCAAATTCAGCTCAAGTGCAAACTATCGCATACATCAAACACCCAATAGCATTTGCATCTGGGACCTTTAACTTGTCTTCAAGTTTCACGTCAAACTATTTGATCAACAGAAAGTTTAGTCTGTCAACTTCACATATGCTCTTAGCAACAATTAGCATATCATCCTTTCTTTCTAGACATCCACTTGCAACCCATTGGTTTCTTTCCCTTTGGAAGTTCTGAAAACTCCCAAGTCTTGTTCTTATTCAAGGATTCCATCTCCTCCACCATAGCTTCCTTGCACTTGTCCCTTTCAAAGCTATTAATTGCTTATTGAAATGTGGAAGGATCCCTGCTACTGATTTGTAAACAATAAGAAGCAAGATCCTCGAAACCATACCCAATGGCGGTCTTTTGTTGCATTTGGGCCTGTTCGATATTGTACTATGAGGTTCTTTCTCTAGTTGAGACTCCACTTCATCTAGCTCCACCTGTATGACTGATTTACCGCTGTCATTACTGCTTTCCACTACTTAAGATTCATCTTCCTTTCGGAAAGCTTTTATCATGGACTTTTCGTTAAAGACCACATCTCTGCTTATCACTACTTTTTCTGCAACCGGATCCCAAAGCTTGTACCCTTTTACCCTTTTCTTAAACCCAAGAAAGATGCACTTCTTCAATTTTGACTCAAGTTTTGACCTTTCTTCACTAGGAATATGCATATAGGCAGGACACCCAAAGATCCTTATCGAAGAATAATCAACTTCTTTACCAATCCAAACCTCTTCAGCAACTTTCCTGTCAAGTGAAAACCTAGGTGATTGGTTAATGATGTAACAAGACATATTCACAACTTCATCCCAGAAGACCTTAGGAAGCCCAACATTTAGTCTTATGCACCTAGATATTTCACCAAGTGTTCTGTTAAGCCTTTCAGCTCTTCCATTTTGTTGAGGTGTTCTTGGTACCGTAAAGTGCATCCTGATGCCATGCTGTTCACAAAACCTCAAGAACTCCTTATTTGTGTACTCACTGCCATTATCAATTCTAAGGCACTTGACTTTCCTTCCAGTTTGGTTTCCACTTTAGCTTTCCACTTCTTAAACTTTGCAAAGGCATCAGATTTGTTCTTCAAGAAGTAAACCCAAACTTTCCTGGAATAGTCATCAATCAAACTCATATAATACCAAGATCCACCTTTAGAGACAACCTTCGATGGTCCCCAAATATTAGAATGTACATAATCCAGAATACCCTCTATCTTGTGTGTGGAAGTTTTGAATTGCACCTTACACTGTTTTCCCATAATGCAGTTTTTACAGAAATCTAATTTGTATGACTTAACTCCAGCCAATAGATTTCTTTTCTACAATTCCCTCATACCACACTCACCTATGTGCCTTAATGCCGCAAGAGTATATCATCATGCTTAGATTCAGTTACTGCAACAACTCCACCTACAATGGTGCTGCCAAACAATCTATAGATATTACCATCTACATTATGTGCCTTCATCATAACCATAGCACCCTTTGATACCTTCATTATCCCATTTTCAGACTTATAGCTAAAGCCATTAGAGTCTAGGGTCCCAGTGAAATAGTGTTGAACCAATCCTTATGAGGAGTCACATGGAACGAACATGGTGAATCCAGAACCTAAGAATCGATCACCCAGTCTACATTTGAGGAAATAGAACACAGATCTCCATCTTAATTTGCATCTACTACCACTATGTTGGTAGTTCTTGAGGACCCTTCATTGTCTTCATCCTTGTCTCTTTTCCATTCTGGACATTCTCGCCGTATATGCCCCTTCTTTTGGCATTTATAGCACTTCACTATTTTACTCTTGTATTTGGATCTACTGTGTCCCCTGACAGAACTGTTATCCATGTTTTTCTTCCTTTTACGATCTTGATTACCCTTTACCACAAGCCCTTCCCCAAAACTCTCACCTGAATTCTATTTCTAATGGTAGTGATCCATCAAGGCTCTTGAAATCTCTTTAAATTCTAGATTCTCCTTCCCCCAACATAGGGTTGTAACCAAGTGTTCGTAGGAAGCCGGAAGTAAGGTCAAAAGCATCATCGCTTTATCTTCATCATTGAATTTTATATCGATCCTCAACATGTCACTAATAACTTGGTTGAACATGTTGATGTGCTAAGCCAAATCTGCGCCCTCTACCATCTCAAGCCCATAAAGTTTCCGCTTAAGATTCAATTTGTTTGTGAGGGACTTGGACATATACTAGCTCTCCAACTTCAACCATATAACAATAGTTGACACCTCATCCATAACATCATACATAAGCTCATATGCTAGACATAGTCAAATTGTACTCACCGCCTTCATCTCATAGTTCTTCCCACTTGTCATCAATCATCTTCTCTAGTTTCTTTGTTTTCCCATATAAAGCCTTCACCAAACCTTGCTGTATCAACAAATCTTTCACCCTTCTCTGCCCGAAGTTACCAGTCATGTCGAACTTAACTACATCTACCTTGGCAATAGAAATATTAACCTCCATTGGATCAACTAACCTGGAGCTCTGATACTAATTATTGTGAAAATAAACCCACTTACACAAGATCAAAGAAGATAGAAGAAAAATAGACACAATCAATTTACATAGTTCAGCAATATGCCTACATCTATTAGCGGCAATAGAGAAAATTCTACTATAAAATAAGGAAATTACAATTGTAATACATCACTCTTACAAGACCCAAACCCCAAATACACTCTTTGACTCTCACACACACAATAGAGTACCCTATTGTATTTGCACTAGTCTTGTAGCTAGCCTCTTTCTCTCAATTGTACAATACAATTGACAAACCTCTAACTTAATATATAATACATTAAGTCGGCTAGGTTGAGTTTGTGCTTTCCGTGGACACTACCCAATTCTATTTCGAGTAGGAAACAATTAACTTGTCTTGCATGAATTCAGACCAAGTAGCAATCGATTTCCTAAGCATTAAAACAAAAACCACCGACTTTGTCTCACCAAAGTCAAGCCCCATCAACACTCCATACTCAACCACATATTTGTAATTCTTAATAATGAAATTAGTGAAATAGATAAATAGTCCCATCAAATTTATGAGCAAAAGTAGGTCATGCAAACCCAACCAATAAATTTGAAGAAAAAAAGAAGTGAGGAGATCCTGAAGGAGTGTTTGGTTTGCTGTGATGTGTTCTTAATGTAATGTACATTATGATAATGTGACATTAAGATTTTTGGTTTATTTTATTTTTTCTAACATTACTGTAGTCTAAAATTACAAAATATATCACATTATTTTAATCTCATCACCTTCTTAAATAATGTAATGTTGTATTCTTGTATTGAGATTACATTAGGGTGTGTTTAGATACCGCTTATTTTGCTAAAACTGACAAATTATTGCTGAAAGTACTCTAAATAAAGGTAAAAGTTAATTGAAATAGTACAGTGGGATCCATAAATAGTGCCAAAAAGTAGTGAAACCCATAAATAGTAGCAAAAATAAACTAAATAGTGAAATAATTTTAATTTTTAATCCTAACCAAACGCACACATAATGTAAGATTACATTATCGTGATATTACAATGTAATGTAACATCACGGCAAACCAACGCTCCCTAAGAGTTGCTACTTGCTAGTCTAAAGCTAATCCCTTCCTTAAAGCCTCATTGTTGTTTGCTAAAAATAATATATCGCAAAATTTGTTTTTTTGTTTATTCATGTTTTTTTTTTTTTTTCTTTTTCTTTTAAATGAAACCCTAATGACTCAACTTGAAGAATTTGATCTTTCTATTAGAACATCATGTCATTTAGAATTATAGTCGTAGTTAGTACTTACAAGTTATACCAACATTAAAAAATACTAATAAACTAATAGTTATGATAATAATAATGATGACGTCGAAAATTGTCACCAATGGGTCACACCGTACTCGCGACTCGAATCGAACCTGCACGACAAGAACAATCGACGGAAGTCCTTCAGGGAACACCGGTGTGGTGCCGGCCAAGGGTTCTTCGACGGTCAAGTTAGAATTGTTCTGTTTTACTTAGAGCGTTAGAGATGGTCAATTAAAGCGTACCTCGGTTTCTGTGGGTATTAGACCTTTTATAGTGATAGAGGGTTGACTTTTCCTTTTTGGTTTCCACATCCTTTCAATGTGGGACTCTACTCCCAATTCTTCTAAGCGTGGTGAGCAAGGATTCCCACTTCCGGATCTTAGGGTTTTTTTGGGCTATGGACGTTTCGGATCATGGGCCCTTACTGTGTCAGTCAGTGATGGGCCTTCAAAGCTGGGACCATCTTCACACAGGCCCAAGAGACCCAATCCGTCAGGCCCATCAAGGTAAGCCCATCAGGCCCAATATTTTATCATCTTCAGTTGCCCCCTTCACCCCAATGGTCCGTCACCTTTTAGGTCAAAGGATCAATGGGGTGACGGTCTATAGGTATGGGTATGACGGTCATTTTATAACGGATTCATGCACTAAGGACGACGGTTCCAGATGGATGAACCCGTCAAAGGAAGATTCACCAAGTTGACGGTTACATGACGGGTACAAATCTGTCGGTACGTACTGACAGGTTGTCAGCATTTATTAAGCATACCACGTGTCACTCTCTGAATGGTCGTTGTATAGGATCGAAGCGTCGCTTCGTCTTCCGTGCACCTCCTATATATATAAGGCGCCTCACTCTTTCATTTTTCACTTTTCACTCAGAACACATTTGTCAGAGCGAAGCCGTCAACCTTGTCAGAGTAATCCGTCGTGGACGACTATCTGTTGATTACACCAACCGTCACCTATCCTCTGATAAGTTTGGTAAGTGCTTCTAATTTACTATAGTCAAGTTACATTTCCGTCCATGCATTGTTGTTAGGCTTTCCGTACCCGTCAACACATTCAAACCCGTCAGTCTTAGGTTTCATTGTCAATTGTAGGAAATGTCTAGTGCGTCAAGTAACCAGTCGGTGGTTCGTGATGGGACGGAATACGAGGATGTATACCCGTCCGGTCATAAAGACCAAGAGAGCCCCGGCGAAAATAGGAGTCCGTCTGCCTCTTCTTCATCCTCAACAAATGAGGATGTGGAGATTGTCGAAATAGAGGGTTCCGATGACGACGGGGATCAAGCACTGGAGTCCGTTGTAGGCGCTGATGGACTAAGGCAGTTCATCATGTTGCCAGAGTGGACGGTGCATAGGTTCACGTCCGTCATAAGGGAGAAACACTTCAGCACCTTCAGGACCAACTTCCAAATCCCAGACTATGTTTCCATCCGTCTACCATATGTGTCGGAGAAGTGTTACTATGAAGGGGTAGACGGTGTCGGAGTGTACGAGCAGGCGTTGAAGGCTGGACTTCGATTCCCGCTTTCTACCCTTCATAGGGAGCTCTTACAGTATCTGGGGTTGTCCGTCACCCAGATATCCCCTAACGCCTGGAGGGTCTTCATAGCCATGGAGATTCTTTACGGTGCGATGTCAAACGGGGAAAGGAAATTGACGGTCCGTGAATTCCTTCACTGTTACCGTCCAGACGAGATTTCTGGATCAAGGGAGATGTATAGTTTTGCTAGTCGGAGCCCCTTGTTGAAGGTGATCTTCGAGACCCCAGACTCAAATAGAGACTGGAAGAGTCGGTACTTCTTCCTGGAGGGTGACAGATGGATGAACCATCCAAGGGAGACGGAGTACATGCCCGTCGACACAACTTGGGCAGTTATAAATCAGACACGTATGCATCCGTCTAAATTTTGTGCTGCTTTTCATATCCGTCCAGTTATATGTGTATATCTTGATCATCTTTCTTTGCAGGTAGACGGCGCCCACAAGTCAGCCTCGAGGAGTTTAGCTTCCTTGAAAAGGTTTGCAAAAAGACTACGCCGGAGGAAAGGACTTAGGCGAAGTTGGTGAACCCGAGGACCATACATTGGTACTGCGACGGTCCTGAGCCCACCCAAGAAGCAATAAGATACGACGAGCGAGTTCATAGACGTAAGCCCGTCGACTTTATTTTGCCATTTACCTGGCTTTATTTTGTTTTAATTTCATCCGTCATTATTTGCAGAGATGGATGACGCAAAGAGGAGAGCTTTGATCAAGTCACAAGCCGTCAAGAAGAGGGAATCCGGCGAGGAGGTACCCAAGGTATCGGCTTCAGTCCCTAAAAGGAAACTGACGACAAAATCCGACCGTCCATTTAAGCAACCAAAGGTCTCTTTTGAACCTGTGGTTGGCTTAATGGCTGAGGGTAATAAGGCCGTCACCCCAGCGAAGCAGGGGAAGGGTAAGGGATTGATGACGGTCCCAGACGGTAAGCAAAAGAGACCTCCTTCTCTTCTCCGTGATGACTCCAAGTATGCATTGGAGAAGCTGTCGTCCATCATCACGGCAGAAGATTATGAAGACCTGGGAAACCATTCGACGGAGGCCATGGGGGAGACGGGCCTCTTTGCTGTCGCTCAGGTTGGTTATGTCCGTCAAATAAGTTTTTATTTTTATTTCTTGTTGTTACTTACATTATGTGACGGTCTCTTTTCTATTCGCAGTCCTTGGTCATGATGAAGGGACTACTGGACCGGTGTCTCAACCGTGAGAGTGCCTTGGACCGGGTGCGCGCGAAGGCAGAGCAGACGGAGGAAGAGCTCGGACAACTCCACAAATGGAGGTCCAAGATGGAGAAGAAGCTGGAGCTTTCTGAGAAAGTGAGGAAGGAGCTGGAGGAGAAGACGGCCACTGCGCTGACGGCCATAGAGAATAAAGAGGCGGAGATCAAACAACTCAAAGAAGAGATCCGTCAGGCGAAAGAGGCAGCCGTCGAGGAGTATCGATGCTCGAAGTCCTGTTTGAGCGAGCTGTCGGACTCCTTCCTTCAAGGCTTCGATGACTCTCTCCGTCAAGTCAAGAAGGCTTATCCAGAGCTGGATTTGACAATGGTCAAACTTGAAGACCAAGCCCAGACTTTTGCCCTCCCCGTCGCCTCAGAAAATACGGAGGACCTTTTTGGCGACGGTGCTGCTCAAGGAGACGGAGAGTCCGCCCCGTCGAAGGATGTCCCAGTTGCTGAACCAAAGGAAGTTTAACGTCTATGTAATTCATTTTGAGGACAATCCGTCTATTTATTATTATTATTTTTTTTTTATATCCACATGTTAAGACAATCCGTCCTTTTTAATTGTATTAAACATTTGCCTTTGGGGCTTTTGGCTTAATGTTCACATATGCTTTTTATAATTGTTTGGTACCCTGTTTAAAGCTCCGTTTCCCTTCTTGAGGAAGGATTTTTGTGAGAATATTTGTTTCTGTGATATTCCGTCCACATTGTAGACTTATTATCTTGTGTTGATTGAGCACTTACATCGTTGAGGATTTTCCTTTTCCGTCTGTTTTGAGAGGTTTATTAGGAGGACCGTCCACTTTGTGGCGTTGTACATCATTTTTGAATATATCGCGTATTTAATGGACTTGTAAAAAATTTTAACGTAGTTAACTTCCGTCCACTTTGCGAACACGCTCGTCTATTATTTCCGTCCACCTTGGACTTTATTCCATGTATTTCAACATCTTAGTGATCTGTCCATTTTGTGGACTAATTTCATCACCTTAGTGATCCGTCCACTTTGTGGACTCACGTTTCATCACCTTAGTGATCCGTCCACTTTGTGGACTCATGTTTCATCACCTTAGTGATCCGTCCACTTTGTGGGCTCATGTTTCATCACCTTAGTGATCCGTCCACTTTGTGGACTCATGTTACATCACCTTAACGATCCGTCCACTTTGTGGGCTTATGTTTCATAACCTTAGTGATCCGTCCACTTTGTGGGCTCAGATTTTGCGTCCGTCCATCCTGTGGACTTAAGGTTATCATCCGTGTAGGGTGATCCGTCCACCTTGTGGACTTAGGGTGATCGCCCCTGTAGGACGATCCGTCCATCTTGTGGACCTCATATTGTATCCGTCCATCTTGTGGACTTAAGGTCATCGCTGTAAGATGATCCGTCCACCTTGTGGACTTAGGGTGCTCGTCCCTGTAGGACGATCCGTCCATCTTGTGGACTTCATATTTTATCCGTCCATCTTGTGGATTAAGGTTATCATCCTTGTAGGATGATCCGTCCACCTTGTGGACTTCATATTGTATCTGTCCATCTTGTGGACTTAAGGTCATCGCTGTAGGATGATCCGTCCACCTTGTGGACTTAGGGTGATCGTCCCTGTAGGACGATCCGTCCATCTTGTGGACTTCATATTTTATCCGTCCATCTTGTGGATTAAGGTTATCATCCTTGTAGGATGATCCGTCCACCTTGTGGACTTCATATTGTATCTGTCCATCTTATGGACTTAAGGTTATCATCCCTGTAGGATGATCCGTCCACCTTGTGGACTTAGGGTAATCGTCCCTGTAGGACGATCCGTCCATCTTGTGGGCTTCATATTTTATCCGTCCATCTTGTGGATAATTGCAATGACATACATTCAAGTAGAAGATCAAAATTGCATCTGATTATAGAAATGCGTAAAGGAAAAGTGCCTGCCCCCTTGGGCTTAAAAAAGGCACGACAATATTGTAGCAAAAATAGTTAAACAGTGCCAAAAAAAAGTTAATAATGCCAAAAAGTCTTAAAAGAGAAACTGGTTGTCGTGTCGCTATTACTGGTAGTATTTCCTCAAGTGCTCGGCATTCCACGGATGTGGTAGCTTTTCTCCGTCTATTGTCTCCAGGTGGTATGTTCCTTTCCTTTTCCACGACGTGACTCTGTAGGGTCCTTCCCAGTTGGGGCCGAGTTTTCCCTGTGTAGGGTCTCTAGTTGTACCCATGACCCTCCTGAGTACGAGGTCTCCTACTTGGAAACTTCTTTGTCGGACCCGGGAGTTGAAATGTCTGGACATGCGATCCTGGTATCTAGCGATCCTCTGTTCTGCTGCCGACCTGACCTCATCTATAAGGTCCAGCTGTAGCCTCATGGATTCGTCATTCCTTCCCTCGTCGTGGTTGTGAACCCTGTAGCTTGTGAGCCCAATTTCTGCTGGGATGACTGCCTCGCTCCCGTATGTTAGTCGAAACGGTGTCTCTCCTGTCGGAGTCCTCGCCGTTGTCCTATACGCCCACAGTATGCTTGGCAATTCTTCTGGCCATATGCCCTTTGCCCCCTTGAGCCGAGTCTTAATAATCTTTAGCAGGGATCGGTTTGTGACCTCAACCTGACCGTTAGCCTGAGGATGGGCGGGTGATGAGTAGTGGTTTTTTATTCCTAGCTGTGTACAGAAATCATGGAAGGGGCCGTTATCGAACTGCCTCCTGTTATCTGAGACAAGGACTCTAGGAATACCAAACCTACATACTATGTTCCGCCAGACAAAACTTCTAATGTTCTTTTCTGTAATGGTGGCCAAGGCTTCCGCTTCTACCTATTTCGTGAAGTAGTCAATACCCACTACCAAGAACTTTAGCTGCCTTATCGCCGTTGGGAAAGGTCCCATGATGTCCAGTCCCCACTGAGCGAACGGCCATGGAGCCGTTATGGGGGTTAGCTCTTCAGCTGGCTGTCCGATAAAATTGCTGAACCTCTGGCATTTGTCGCATCTTTTAACGTAGGACTCAGCATCCTTTTGCATGGTCGGCCAGTAATACCCAGCTCGTAACAGTTTGTGCACCAACGACCGCGATCCAGAATGATTCCCGCATATTCCTTCGTGTACTTCCCTCATCACGTAGTCTGCCTCTTCAACCCCGAGACATCTTAGGTAAGGACGGGAGAAACCTTTCTTGTAAAGAATGTCTTTTATCAAGACGAACCTTGCCGCTCGGACTTTTAGCTTTCTCGCTGCCTCCTTCTCTTCAGGCAATATCCCGTCCTTTAAGTATGAAGCTATCGGCGTAGTCCAGTTTCTTTCGGAGCGTATCTCCTGCATGTTGTCGGGGTCTATTAGCGGAAAGATTTGAACAAAGGGAAGTACATTACCCGGTGTTATCATATGTTCCGCTGAAGCGGCTTTGGCTAGCCGATCGGCGGGCTCATTGTCTCCCCTGGGGATCTGGACGAACATTGCTTTTAGCCCGTCGATTCTAGCCCTCACTTGATCAAGATATCTCTTCAACCTTTCCCCTTTGCATTCATAATCTCCGTTTACTTGATTGGTCACGACTTGAGAGTCGCAATGCACGACCACACTTTCAGCTCCGGCGGCTTTGGCTAGGTCGAGTCCTGCTGCTACCGCTTCGTATTCTGCTTCATTGTTGGTAATGGGGAAGTCGAGACGGACCATACATTCAATCTCGTCTCCTTCAGGTGACAGCAATACTATGCCGGCTCCTCCAACTCGCTTATTGGATGATCCGTCGGTGTAGATGTTCCACTGGGGGGGTTCTTCTGCCCCCTTGTCTGCGTCATGCGTAAACTCTGCTATGAAGTCGGCTACAGCTTGTCCTTTAATGGCCACACGTGGACGGTACTTGATGTCAAACTCACTCAATTCTATTGCCCACAGCGTCAGTCGACCTGCGGCCTCAGGATTACTTAGTGCCCTTCGCAAGGGCTTGTCGGTCATTACGTTCACGGTATGGGCTTGAAAGTAGGGCTTGAGCTTGCGAGCCGCCGTGACCAACGCAAAAGCGAGTTTCTCCATAGGTTGGTATCTTTCCTCGGCACCGCGGAGCGCCCGACTGGCGTAGTACACAGGCTTCTGTGCCCTGTCCTCCTCTGATTAAGGCCGCGCTGACGGCCGCAGTGGAGACAGCCAAATAGAGGAAGAGCTCTTCACCTGGTTGCGAGGGGCTCAGTAGAGGCGGTGAAGATAGATAGGTTTTTAACTCCTCGAAGGCTCGCTGACACTCGTCCGTCCACTCGAATGACTTTTTCAATGTTCGAAAGAAGGGTAAACATTTGTCCGTCGCTCTCGACACGAATCTATTCAATGCCGCTACCTTGCCGTTAAGGCTCTGTACTTCCTTCACGTTTCTCGGGGGGGCCATCTCCATTATGGCTCGGATTTTGTCCGGGTTAGCTTCAATCCCCCTTTGAGATACCATGAACCCTAGGAATTTGCCTGCCGTTACACCGAATGCGCACTTTCCTGGATTGAGTTTCATGTTGTAGGATCGAAGTGTGCCGAATGTTTCCTTGAGATCTTCCAAGTGGTCTTCCTCCTTCCGGCTCTTCACCAGCATGTCGTCGACATAAACTTGGACATTCCTCCCGATTTGCTGTGCGAACATCTTGTTCATTAGTCTCTGGTATGTTGCCCCTGCATTCTTCAGACCGAATGGCATTACTTTGTAACAGAAGAGTCCTTGACTGGTTACAAACGAAGTCTTCTCCTGGTCGTCCTCGTGCATGCGGATCTGGTTATAACCCGAGAAAGCATCCATGAAGCTTAGCAATTGGTGTTGAGCCGTCGAGTCCACTAGGATGTCGACCCTTGGAAGGGGATAGCTATCTTTGGGGCATGCTTTGTTAAGATCGGTGAAGTCCACGCACATCCGCCATTTGCCACTCGTTTTCTTTACCATTACCACATTTGCCAGCCAATCGGGGTAGTAGACTTCCCTGATGAAGCTTGCCTCTTGGAGTTTGCGGACCTCTTCCGCTATTGCTTGGTCTCGTTCCGGGGCGAATACTCTCTTCTTTTGTCGGACGGGTGGAAACGAGGGCAACACATTCAACTTGTGTACCATGACCGAAGGATCGATTCCTGGCATATCGTCATGGCTCCAGACGAACACATCCTTATTGCTTCTCAAGAAAGCTACGAGCTCTTGACGGATTGCGGGTTTGGCAAGCGTTCCGATCCTGGTGGTTCGGTCTGGATTGGAACTGTCGAGAGTTATCTCCTCTAGCTTCTCTGTAGGTTCTGCCGTCGTTCGGTGTTCTTCTATGTTCAAGGCCTGGATCTGGTCTTCCACCTCCATCATAGCTACGTAGCATTCTCGTGCGGCAATTTGACTTCCGCGTAGCTCTCCTACCCTATACTCTGTTGGGAACTTGATCATCAGGTGGTAAGTTGATGTTGCCGCCTTCCACGAGTTGAGCGTGGGTCGCCCAATAATAGCGTTGTAGGCTGACGAGCAATCGACCACCAAGAATGTTACGTCCTTGGTGATTTGTTGTGGGTAATCTCCTACTGTCACCGATAACGTGACTGCGCCCAAAGGGAATATTCTACTCCCTCCGAAACCAACGAGCGGGGCGTTTGTTGGTATCAGCAGCTCCCTATCAATCCTCATTTGTTGGAACGCCGGATAATACAAGATGTCGGCCGAACTACCGTTGTCGACCAACACTCGGTGGATGTTGTAGTCGCTTGCCCGCAAGGTGACGACGAGGGCATCGTCGTGTGGATGGTGTAGGCGCCTTGCATCCTCTTCCAAGAACCCGATAATGGGGCCTTCCCTTCTTGCCATCTTTGGCACTGTACCCGCCAACTGGACATTCTGTACCATCCGAAGATATGTTTTGCGAGCCTTTTTTGATGATCCGGCCGCACCTGTTCCTCCAATTATCATCCTTATGTCCCCCAATGGGGGCCTTGGTCGCTCGTTCTCTCGACGGGGGTGTTGTTCTTGCGGGGGTTGATCCATTCTCTCCTTACTGACGAACTTCTTCAATTTTCCTTGTCGGATAAGGGTTTCGATTTGTTGCTTCAAATCATAGCAGTCGGCCGTGTCGTGACCATGGTCACGGTGGAAGCGGCAATATTTGTCTCTGGACCTTTTGTTGGGATCACTCTTCAGCTTTCCCGGAAACGTCAGGGATCCTTCGTCCTTAATCTGCATTAAGACTTGGTCTATCGGGGCGGTCAACGGAGTGAAACTTGTGAACCGTCCGCCCATTGGTTTTGGACGTCTGTCCTCCCTCCGATCTCCCATCCGTCCTCTCTTCCGCCCCTGGTCCTGTCGGGGGTCCTCTTGTCTGTCCCTTTTCTTGGGTCTGTCTTCTCGGGCTAACAGTGCGTCTTCAGCGTTCATATACTTGGTGGCCCTGTAAAGCACCTCTGACATGGTCTTTGGGTCGTTTTTGTATAGGGAGAACAAAAACTTACCCCCCTTCAGCCCGTTCGTGAACGCTGCCACCAATATCTTGTCGTCGGCTTCGTCGATCGAGAGCGCTTCTTTATTGAAGCGTGATATGTAGGCCCGTAACGTCTCCTCCTCTCTCTGCTTGATATTCATTAAACAAGCTGTGGACTTCTTATACCGATGTCCTCCGATGAAGTGCGTAGTGAACTGAGCGCTCAGCTCCTTGAAGGTGCTGATGGAGTTTGGTGTTAGTCGGCTGAACCAAATCCTTGCCGCGCCCTTCAGGGTTGTAGGGAATGCCCTACACATAATTGCGTCTGCCACTCCCTGAAGGTGCATCAGGGTCTTGAAGGTCTCTAGGTGATCGAGAGGGTCCTTGATTCCGTCATAACTGTCCATACTCGGCATGCGGAACTTACTCGGCAGGGGGAAGGAATTGACGGACGCCGTAAATGGCGAGTCAGTCCGGTTGACAAGGTCGTCAAGATCGCTGGACACTCGCCCCTTGAGAGCGTTCATCAGGACTTCCATCTGTTCCTTCATCGCCTGCATCTCCGCGATGATGGGTTGTGGAGCTGTATCCGTCACTGAAGGGATGCTAGCGTCCCGTCGCACTTGTTTGCTCAGGGCGTTACTCTCCTGTGGTCCGTCATTATTTCTCCTTTCCTCACTGTTCCCTTCTTGATCTTCTCCTTGGCTATTCACCGCCGCACTCTTGATTCAGCTGCTCTACCAGGTCGTGGTTTTGTTTGGTGAGGCGCTCCACGGCTGCGGCGAGCGTCTTGACCTGTCTCTCAAGGGCAGTCGTAGGGGCTTCTTCTTGGACGTCATTTGTGGTTGCCATCGAGCGTGTGAGTACCATGTAACTCTTTTGTCTAGGAAACGTCGTTCCCACAGACGGCGCCAACTGATGACGTCGAAAATTGTCACCAATGGGTCACACCGTACTCGCGACTCGAATCGAACCTGCACGACAAGAACAATCGACGGAAGTCCTTCAGGGAACACCGGTGTGGTGCCGGCCAAGGGTTCTCCGACGGTCAAGTTAGAATTGTTCTGTTTTACTTAGAGCGTTAGAGAGGGTCAATTAAAGCGTACCTCGGTTTCTATGGGTATTAGACCTTTTATAGTGATAGAGGATTGACTTTTCCTTTTTGGTTTCCACATCCTTTCAATGTGGGACTCTACTCCCAATTCTTCTAAGCGTGGTGAGCAAGGATTCCCACTTCCGGATCTTAGGGTTTTTCTGGGCTATAGACGTTTCGGATCATGGGCCCTTACTGTGTCAGTCAGTGATGGGCCTTCAAAGCTGGGACCATCTTCACACAGGCCCAAGAGACCCAATCCGTCAGGCCCATCAAGGTAAGCCCATCAGGCCCAATATTTTATCATCTTCAAATAAGTAAGCAACAAAATCATTATCAGAGAGAAATTTTAATGCAAGGAATTTATATGCCAGTGGAACATTGATTGTGTACAACAAGAGATGCCTTTCCACAATTGTATTGGAACGTACCCAGTCTATTTATTTAACCAGTGGAAAAGCTAGCTCAAACTGAGCCAAATCAAGACTGTTTAGCAAGTGCATGTTTGGAATATCAATCAATTTAGGAGCACTGAATAGTAGAGCACAGCATTTCTAAGAAGACAAAGGATTTGCAATAGAAGAATTTCATGCACATAAGATACACATTTCAGAATTTCTCTTATTATTTCCTGTGCTAACTCCATGAATTATTCCACCAGATGGACTTATTTTATTTCTGCCTTTAGATGCCATGTGAAACACACCAGAATTATTTTCATCTCATCGAGCATTTAAATATAGCTTGATACTGACTATAAGGAAAACAAATTGATTGGAAAATAAAAATATCTGATTGGGATGAGTTCAAAGTGAGTGCCAGACACTTAGAGGTTATCCACTAACCATGTTTGCTAGCAGTTCTATTGAACATTAATTTTTTCTTTTTTCAAGATAGAAAGTGTTTGAGATATATTAGACATATTAGCACAATGCAATAGGCTCAAGCCCACCTACTATGTGTGTAAGACAAGTCTCCAACTTATACTAGCAGTTTAGGGTTTAATCTTCTATATATATTCATGTTATAGTTCATTGTAATACAGGCTTTATACTACACTCTTACACAATAAAGATGTAGCCTTTAAAGGTTTCTTCCGTAGATGTAAGCTGACAAAGCTAAACCACGCAACCTTGTGTTCTCATGTTTCTATTTTATGCTTCCTCTTCCATATCTACTCTAACATATACAATATGATATACACATCTACATGCTAACATTTAAACATGATATCAAAGCCAAGCTTTGTTCTTGGCATTAAGCAAAATATCTCTACACTACAAAGAAGTTCCCACGCATACAGATACACCAGAGTCATTGTGCCACTACCTGCCTCTAGATCTGGACCCCATGGCATCATACAGATAGCCTCCCACGGAGCCACTGTCGTTGCCTCGCTGCTGTGCCCAACATCCATAAACCTAAGCAAACCCTTGACTCACCTTTTAGATCTATGCAAATCGAGCCTTCGTCTGATGAAATTAACCATATAGATGTGCTCTACGGCGTCCCGCAACCAAAACCCAAGAACCCCATCTCCATAGGAATCTGCATGAGCCTCCACATGCGGCACAAGGCTCCAATGACGATCCCACACACCTCCCTTGGATCTCACGCGCAGATCTTCCCTTAGACACACGTGCTGCCTAGTTGGCATCTTTGTCCACCAATCTGCAAACTTGTGAAATCCACGCGCTCCTCGACAGATCCATGCACCTCTTGGGTAATACACACTCCTCCATGCGCCGGTACTGATGAGCAAGCGTCGGAAAACTCGCTGACATCATCTGACGACATCAGCGCCACGCAAGCCCTAGCTGCCAACGTCAATCCACGTTAGCACCACATTTGGACAGGTTAGCATTCATGCCACGTCATCTGTTCCCAACCAGATCCATGACCCAACCCAGACCGACCCTGAACCCGATGACCACTGCTCAGATGTTGACCATTGACTTTTACCAGCTTTGACTGTCTTTTGACTTTGACTTTTGCATTGACTTTTGACCTAAATCAAAAATTTTGATAGGGCCTATTTTGCTCAGTTCTTCCTGTAGATTCCGATTTTGGACTCTGTTTCTTCATTTAAAACTCTAAAATCGCTCAATTTGCCAATTTATCATCATGGTTTCTTCAAAGGTTCAAGGTATCTCCAAAGGATCTTTTCATGCTTATCCAACCTTAAGCCTTCATCGAGCTTCTGCCTTGAGTTTGAAGGAGGATGTTAGAGATATATTAGACATATTAGCCTAATGTAATAAGCCCAAGCCCACCTATTATGTGTGTAAAACAAGTCTCCTACTTGTACTAGTAGTCTAGAGTTTAGTCTCCTATATATACTCATATTATGATTCATTGCAACACAAACTTTGTACTACACTTTCACATAATAAAGATGTAGCCTTTAAGGGTTTCCTCCATGGACGTATGCCGACAAGGCTGAACCATATAACCCTCGTGTTCTCATGTTCCTATTCTATGTTTCCTCTTCCGCATCTTTTCTAACATATACAACATTGTATACACATCTACATGTTAATATTTTAACAGGAAGGGATAAATTAATGCATCACAAATCAATTAAAGGATGTTGTCTACTACTCATACCTGTAACTTTGAAACTCAATTAATTCATCCTGGCAATGGAATCACCTAATAGTCAATCTCTATCGTGGGAATAGGCTGAATGGCTGTTATCTTGCTCCAATCTGCTCCTCCCTCCCTGCATCTTTCTTTCAATATATCAGACTCCTCAATGAGCAACTTTTTGAGTGAAATTGGTAGCCCTTCTACTGGCAGTGATTGAAGTTCAGGACAACGCATAATGTCTAAATTTTCAAGGGAAGAAAGGAAGTGAAGCGAAGGCAGGCTGCCCAATTTTGGACAGTCAGAAATTTTTAGTGTACCAAGGCGAGGCATGTCCATAGCAGTTATTCCTTCCCAACTTACCAATTTTGGCATGTCAAAGAATGTTAGATGTTCCAAAGATGGAAAGCCCTTATTAATGCCCGACCCACAAAATTCATGCTCTAACTTTGTCAAGTCAAATTCTTCAATGTATAGGGATTTTAGGGCTGGAAGATGACTAAGAGTAGGTAGAACTTTGCAGTTCTTGCAGTTGCGCAACTCAATATCCTCAAGCTTCCAAAGTACTGATGGATCACCTAGCCAACTTGGAAATGTGATACCACTATAATTTATTACTTTCAATGCTTGTAACTTACAATGAGGGCGAAGGCCTCCAAGGACTTCCTCTCCTTTTTTGATGCTATCCCCTTGGTCATTCCATAGCAATTCCAAACTGGCAAGGTATGGTTTCTCGCCTAACTTGGCCTTTTTAGCGTCTTCAACATTAGGCACATTCTCAAGATTTGTAATGCAAATTCTTCCCTGAAGGTTCCTCATGTTCTCAAGCTCCCCAATTTGACACCCTTCATATTTTCCGACAATAAATGCGCTAAGAGTTTGGAGATTGGTTAATTTTCCCAACTCTGATGGCATAGAACTTAGTTGCTTTATGTTCAAGTCAAGATGGCGTAGCTTAACAAGGTTCTTCATGTCTTTGGGTAACTGAAGGAATTTTGGGCATTCTTGGAGCTTAAGTATTTCTAAACGAGACAAACAGGCTATTGATTCAGGCAACTTCCAGATGTTTGTCTTTGAGACATTAAGGTATCGAAGCCGTTTTGAATTGTCAATAGAATCTGGCAACTCAGAAATTCCAGTATTACTCAAATTCAACACATGTAAGCATTGAAAATTTACAAAAAGAGCATATAAGAATTTGTCATCACGAAGTCCACTTTCACAAAACACCATGAATGTCTTTAAGCGTCTGCATCTTTGGAACTCCTTGAGGGTCCTTGACTGAATATTTTGAGAAAGCAAAGATGAATGGCGAGCATTTATGAATTTGGGCAGGTGTGTCATCCCATCCTCCATTTGAATGCAAATGTCAGCAGAAACTAGTCGAGCCATCTCATGAATGAGGCCACGCATAGAATATACCTGTTGGCCAGACCTATTGACATCCTTAAAGAAAAAACAGCTTGACAACAAGTTATCGAAGTAATCATTACCAATGTCTTCATTCCTTTTCACTCCTTGAGACTGAATGAACCCTTCTACTGCCCACAATTGGACCAACTCATCCTTCTGAAATTCATATTTATGAGGGAAAATGGAGCAATAAGCAAAGCATTTCTTTAAAGGAGCAGGCAAATAATTATAGCTCAGTCTTAATGCTGGAAAGACTTCAGTTTTGTATTCAGGCAAATCCCAGAGCTTGTTTTCTAACAACGCTTCCCACTCACTTTTGGCAAACTTGGAACATAACGCAGATCCTATTGTTTTGGCCGCCAATGGTAACCCTCCACATTTCTCTGCTATCTTTTCACCAATGACTTCCAATTCTTTCTTCTTATCCTCATTCTTATTTGAGAGGGCTTTCTGCGCAATCAATTTCCAACAATCTTTATCGGATAAAGGTTGCAAATGATAAGGATCAGTTATGGTAAAAATTGATGAAACAACTGAGCTTCGAGTAGTCACCAATACTTTGCTTCCAGACAATCCAACACTAAATGGACTCCGTAATACATCCCAGAAATTGTGACTAATATTTTCATTCCACATGTCATCTAACACCAATAAAAACCTCTTCTTCTTCAGTATATTTTGAAGTTTGACCTGAATTTTATCCAACTCAGACAAATTCAACCTCTTCTCCATGACAGACTCAACAATGGATTTTGTAATACTCACCACATCATAATCTACAGAAACAGATATCCATATTCTCAAATCAAAACAATTCTCTATATCCTTATCATTATAGACTAGCTGAGCAAGTGCTGATTTTCCTATTCCGCCCATACCCACAATTGGAATAACAGACACCTTGGCTCCTTCTATCGACAATAACATCTCTACTATCTGTCTTTTATCCTCATTCCTTCCGATCACAGACCCTTCATCTATAAAGGAACTAGTATGCGATCTTTGGCTTGTTGCATGACTATGTGGATCCTTTTTCTTCATGCAGCGTCTGTCTGTTTCCTCTAACATACCTTCCAATTTCTTCTGAATCTCGCATATCTTGTGTGGAGTGCACCAATTCTTGAAAAGTGAGACAATACCGAGTGCCTGTAGTGGTGAATTCAGAAATTTTTTTTCAAAGGGAAAAGCTAAATACATCAAAAAATTAATCCAAACACACACATATAGCACACAAAAAAATGACTACAACATATTTACATATGTTATTTACTAATAGGAAAACTAAGTTTTTACATTCAAACACTTTACATTACATACTAAACAAATGTGTACCATATTGCATGAACATCCTAATATAACAAAAATATAATTTTCCTAATAATACAAAAATATTTAGAAGAAGTTATGCTATTTTTTAAATCATAGTTATCATAAAATCTATAAACATTTTAGATCAATGCATTTTGCTAAATAATTTAAAGATTACATCGTTAGAGTGTATGTTTTAAAAAAGGGGGAAGATTTTAGTGCACAATTTCTAATTTTATCTCTGAAACCAACCAATTTTCCCTATTTCGCAAATATTTGTTACTTTGTCACATAAAATTAACGGAATCCCTATATTTCTAAAATATTCCATTGTAAAAAGTAGGTATGTATTATCCTCTAACTATAAAATTAAGGCTAAATTGCAAACTACATCCCTAAAATTTGGAGGTGTTTGGATTTCACATCTTGTAATTTCATAATTTGGATTTTATCCCCTAAAATTTGGAGGTATTTGGATTTTATATTTTGAAATTTTAGAATTTAGATTTTATCCCGTGAAATTCTTTTTTTTTTTTTTTTGCATCAGCCCCTTCATTCATATTTTCTGTTAAGTGCCACATAAACTTACCATGCATGTTTAGTTTATCCAATAAAATAATGCCACATTATTTTTGTAACCTAAAAAAATTAAATAATTAAAAATGACATGACATAATAAAAATGATGTTGAATCATTTTATTGGACGAATTAAACACGCGTGACAAGTTTATGTAGCATTTAACAAAAAATATGGATAGAAGGGCTGCTAATGCAAACGAAATAGAATTTTAGATGGTAAAATTCAAATTTTGAAATTTTAGGGTGTAAAATCCAAATACCTCCAAATTTTAGATAATAAAATCCAAACACCCAAAACTTTAGGGATAAAATCCAAATTCTGAAACTTCAGGAGTAAAATTCAAATTCTAAAACTTCATGGTATAAAACTCAAACTTTAGGGGTTTAGTTTGCAATTTAGCCTAAAACTAAACTCAACCCAATCCAAATAACATAACCTAGGTGAATTAACCAGGTAAGCTTGACCCAACCCAGGACTGTGGGAGCATACGGGTGCTGCCGAGCCCTTCTCTGCCGACATTCGCTTCTCACTTCATGTACCAAACATTCAAACCTCGTATACTCTTTCATGTCAAACATAAACGAGAGAGAGAGAGAGAGAGAGAGAGAGAGAGAGAGAGAGAGAATTTTGTTGACTGGGCCTTGAACTGAAACTTGTTTTCCCTCTCTCTCTCAGTCCACAGCGGATTCTGTTAATGAAAAGCTCTTTAAAAAAATGCAGCACTTCTGTTAATTCAATGTGCCTTGAGCTCTATGACAATACCAACACCAAAGTTTCTGACTTGTCTAACAATTTCAGGCCAATACAATTCCTTTTTTTTTAATAATCTTTTTGGGTTGCTTTTTTTTTTTTTTTTTTTAATTTTTGTTGAAAGCTTTAGAAGCATCCTATTACATATTAGTACCTCAATATGGTTTATGTTTATGTATGTCTAGAGAATGGTCATGAATTTATTACGTCATTAAATTACCTGGTTGGAGTTCTTACCGGGTTTAATTTACCCAGATTATGTTATTTGGATTAAGTTAAGTTTTATTTTTTAGTTGAGGATATTACAGAGTTTTTATAATGAAAAATTCTAAAAATCAAAAGATTTTATTAATTTTAAAGATAAAATATCGGATTAGAGGTATTTGCTCATTTTCCAAACATAGTGGGAATATTGGTTGGTTTGAAAGATGAGAAAATGAATTTTGAGCTACCCCAAACATACCCTTTAATATTATAAAACATATAAAAATTTAATCAATTTTAAATAATAAACATCACAAATCAATTTTGAATAATTTACATAATAAACTTCCCAAACATACCCTTTAAAAATTATAAAAACATATAAAAGTTTAACCAATTTTAAATAATAAACATCACAAATCAATTTTGAATATTTACATAATAAACATGGCTTTACTTTCCGAAACTTAGACAATTCCATATAAAAAAATATAACAATAATAAAACTAAAGAAAAACCTTATCTTTTTTTTTTTTTTTTTTTTAGACTAAGAAAAACCTTATCTTTCATATACAACAAATGCAATAAGGACGCCAAACTTCTAGCCATGAAATTTGCAATTGTCAATTTGTCATATATTTTAAAAATAGAAATTAAAAAAATAGTATCCATATCTCTAATTTTTCAAATACAAAAATTTATTTTTGAAAATTAAAGGAGGCTTCTGTCAAAGTTAAATTGTACACACATTTAAAAAGAGAAATGATAGGTGCACGATATTTTTACAATCTTTCTCAACAAATCTTAAATGTTAGATTATTATAAGTTGTTATTGGTAGAGCAAACAAGTAATTTTAGTAGTAAGTTCATATTAGAACCAATAATAACTAACCACAATAATTTGTTATAAACATATTGTAAAAATGTTACGGATTTAAAACTTTTCATTCAAAAAAAAGAACACACAAACTCAATTAATCATTAATGTGTATTTTATCTTAAAAAAATGTGTATCAACAACTTAAAATTAGGCATTTAGCAATATTTAATCCATGCTCTCATGGCACTCATATCAGGACCATCAAATATGCAGCTTGAAGAGCAAACCATAAGAATAATAAAAGGAAAAAAAAATGAAAAAGTGAATGCATTAATCATTAAGATAACCTTATCTTTTTAAGAAAATATACATTGGATGTAATTTAATTCATACGACATCAGAGTAAGAAAAAAAATGATGCATTAGTTATTTATATAAATGTCGTTTTTTTTTAAAAAAAAAAATTAGGGGGGCATCGGTTAATTTTAGAATCAGCATTGCATACCTGAGTGTGGGTACCCAGGATTGATGCATTATCAGAGTTTGGTCTCATAAGATCGATCTCGTCCAGCAAGTCTTCTGCATCGAAGATATGAGTCGTGGCGTCCTGGAGCCAGGTTTGCCTTAACTTTTCGCAGCTGATCAAACGCTGACTGTCTATGTCATCAACCAAGCTTTCAATCATCAGTAGCGTCCTTCTCAGCTTTTGGATCTTTTCATCAACATCCGAAATCTGATCCGACTCCTTGACAGCAAAATTTGAAAATTTCTCAAGAAGTACCTGTAGGGAAGCCCCAACGCTGACATAGAGAAACTCCATATTCACCAACGAAAAATCAGAACAAAAAAGAAAGAAAGAAGAGAAGAAGCTTTCTAAGTCAACGAGAAGTCTACTGAGGAATTGCGGAAATGTGGAATGCTGCCAGTGGGGTGACCTGCTATCTTAGCCAACTCTATTCCTTCACTCCTCAAACAGGTCCTAAGGCTATGATAGGTTGGGTGGAAAAGTCGTTGGATAAAAAAATGGTTAAAAGTAAAGTGACAGAAAGTATTTAGTTATTTTTAATGTGTATTTGGTTGGTGCGGAAAAGTTGAGAGATGTAAGTAAAACTTTTTATTTGGTTGAATAGAGAAATAAGCGCATAAAAAATATAGTTGGTATAAGTTTACATGACATGTGCTTATTATGTTAAAAAAATTAATAATTTATAGTTATAAAAAAAAACTAATTTTTAGAAAGAAAAAATAAAAAGTTGTTAGTAAAATAAAAAAATTTAAAAAAAAAAAACCTAGAGGGGGGAGAGGAGGAGTCTTTTGGCAGAATATTGTATAAAAATGATGTTAATTTATGATATGAGCATTGTTCAAACTTATTTGAAAATAAGGAAAGATGTAAATTTCAGTACTGTCATTGTCGAAATTCTAAGAAAAATAAAAAAGAGGAGAGGGATATGATGTGACATAAAGAAAGAAAAAAAATTAAATTGTGGTAATACCATTATCGAAATTAGAAGAGAAAAAATTTACAATTGTCACAATTCATATGCCCATATGTAAAAAATGAACTTGGAATTTTAGCAACCATGTTGCCCAAATTTAAAAAATTTTGGAGCCCACAAGGAGAGAGAATTAGTGGAGGGAGGAGAGAAAATATGTTAAAATTTGGATGTGATTGTTTTTGGCAGGAACAGAACCTTTCAAATTGGGTGAGTTATGTAAAGTATCAATCAATTGACTATGCTAAGCTTTGTTGTTTATTATGAAAGCTAATAATATTTCTTTCAAATGTTGATAATAGCTACAGTTTCTTTTGGATGTGGCTGTACGATTTGATTTTCAATTCTCAAATCTCAATAGACTATCGTTTATTACAAAATTTAAAATAAAAAAATAAAAAATATTTACTTGACTTGACTTACTTTTTTTTTTCTCTTTTTTTAAATGGCATGCAATTGATTGTAATATATTTTTTCAATGCGTTCACTGTGTTCATAATTTTCAGTCAAAAAGAGAGGGCATGTATTGTGGAAAGAGTGGTAAAGTTTCTGGCATGTATGGTGGAAAATTCATAAAAGTTTATGATCCATTGCGCGTTGTCAGAAAATTATTAGAGGAAAGTCAGGAGACAACTGACACAATGGGATGGGATGGTATCATGGTAGTACTCCCACAGACCCCACCCACTACTCATCTTTTTCAATGCGTTCACACTCTCTTTTTAATCTTAATTAGTCTCGGTCAATATAATTATGGCAGGACAACCAAATATTGTATATCTTTGTCTCTGTTTCTGTTTGGATAGAACTTATTTTGTTAAAATTAAAAATTGAAAATTAAAAATATTATAGCAAAATAATTTTTAAATGTATGAATAGTACTATGAGACCCATTTTTAATGAAAAAGTTGATAAAAAGTAAAGTTTGTAGAACCTATAAACAATGCACAAGTGCACTATTCATAAAAGACCGGATCAACAATTACGACTGGGGAGAAGTAAAAAATAAAAACACAAAAAAAGGAAACGTAAACGTGCAAACGCCCTATCCAAACTGCACATTTATGTCTATCATACGATGAGTTATAATGAATAAAAGAGTGGGTGTAAATTATGTAAGAATATATTTTTGTCAATCATAATTTGTCACGTAATAAATTGTGACATAAATTTATGTCATTATGTGGTTTCAGAATTTTCCCAGTCAATAAGAGAAGAAGTCTGGAAAGAGCGGTAAAGTTTCTGACATCCGTTTGAATGAATATATGGATATTTGATAATGACTGATAAAAATTCATTGCGCATTGTCAGAAAATTATTAGCGGAGACTACTGTACAGTATAGTACTTTCGTGGAAATCACGTGTCTACAGTGCTACCATTAATATAGTTTACAGAGCTACCATTAGTAGGTTTGGAGTATTTTAGAGCAATTTTTTTTGGTTTTTTAATCATTTTTCTAAGTAAAATAAATTTATTAGTATGTACCATTTTATTTATATAAATTAATATTTTATCTTCACCAAGAGTAATATAAGATTGGTTGGGTTAATGTTTGTCCTATTAGGACACGCGTTAAACTATTTATTTTTAGATTTTTTTTTTTTTAGAATTGAAAAAATTATCAATATTTTTTTAACTTTTGAAATTTCTTTTTTAAAAATAAAAATTATTGTGTGTTCTTTAGACACACATTAACAAAATTTATATAAGATTACCATTGTAGAGGTAAAATTCCCAAAGTCAGTAATGGGCCTTGGGCCCCACACGGAGCCCAATCTTGACCAAAAGAGAAAAGGGGGACAAAAAGACTTTTGACCCAATCCTGTTGAGCTCAGTTTATTTTAAAAGACGTCCGAGGAAGAATGTCTCCTCGGACACACAAATATAGGCTCAATGTGCGCCCCCTCCACAGTGAAGAACTATCCCAGACAAACGTGGGTAGTAGGATGAGCCTCACACAGCAGGAAAGAGGAAAATGTAAGACGTCCAAGAAGAAGCCACAACTGCTGCATTAAATGCAAGGAAGCTACTTTTTCAGCCGCATTAATGTGGAGAAGACAGGCGAACAGTGTTACATTGGTCAGTGCAACTCACAGAAAGATAAGGTGGATATCCGATAGGACAGGCACTCAAGTGAAGGTCCAGATGGTTAACAAATGTAAGGCCCTTATCAATTTAAGGAGGCTATATAAGAGAAGGAAATCCTCATGAAAAGGGGATCGGGGAATTTATAGAAAAATAGAGAGGGGTTAAAGAATTCTATAGTCTTTAACCAGAGTAAGAGGTGCACTTATACGTCTCCTCGGACCGGTATCCTGTAAACTTAAATAGAATATTCTCACGTTCAGACTGTTGCATGGCATACAACTAACTAACATTCACTTCGTCCAGCCCTAGTTCTATAACCCACTCTCTACAAATTCATTGTTTAGGGACTTTTGGGCCAGATCCACTTATTTGTTGGGCCTGGGCCCCAAAAACCGCCCCTACAACCATCATTTAATAAAGTGATAAGATTAAAGTAATGTGAAATATTTTGTAATCTTAAATTGTCGTAATCTTACATATAAAAGGGCCAAAAACTGTAACCAAAAATGAATAATCTTGTATAAAAATTTATTAGTACAGTTTATTAGAAGATTTTTTATTAGTATTTTAATCATTTTTATAAGTAAAATAAATTTATTGGTATGTACAATTTTGTTAATATAAATTACTAGTCGCTAACCCGTGCGATGCACGGGAAAGCTATTGTGTATAAATTTAATGAAATAGAAATGTATGAAACACAAATTTAAGTTTAAAATAAAATGAAGAATTAAATCTTTAATATCCTCAACTATCCATAAAATGTATGAAACACAAATTTAAAGAACTACTTAATCAATATTTCATATAAATTGAGAAAAAATACTTTAAAGTGTTTTTTGTATCTTCTTCCTTTATTGCTTCGTAATAGTCACTGAATATGTTATTTTGTTTTAATTTTAAAATTTAAACTATCAATTAGGGTCTTGCATCTGACTGATTAATAAAATAAAAATTATGCAATGGCAATGGTTGGAATCTTGCTTATAATAACCTAAGAAAAGAAGTGGCACAATTTTATGGGACTTCATACTACATTATTTGATTAATTTTGCTGAAGGTAGCATTATGTATGCAATTAATATACAATTTCTTAAATCATATGCCATGTACACCCAAATCCATGTATGTTCATTTGGTGTGCTCACTTCTATTCCTTTGCCTTTACCTTTACCTGATTTTGTGGACTTGCTAATAATCCTCCAACAAAAGCAAAACCGTTAGCACATTTATGTTAATGATCAGTTTAGAACCCTGCATTTATGGTTTTCACATTTTTGTTAGTTCCAAATGATAAACAAAAGTCATCTTTGATCTACTTGGGAACACTCATTTGCTATTTATCTTTACTGCATTACAAATATGACATGGCTTCAAACCGTTAGCAGTAGGAGTTGCATGTTCCAAAAAACACTCATTTGTGAGCTATAATAAAACTCATTCGATTGTGAACTATAGTAATTATCATTTGTGTGCTGCAAGTACTCTTACCAAACCACAAATTTACTCTATCTCAGCAAATAGAAAAAGAGGGTAAAGCAAGGAAAAAAGAAGAATGGTTCATGTGTGAGTGATTGATGTTAATTGACGTGGTCGTTTGTCTTTGTCTTATTTGTATAGACCTCAATGTACAGCTTTACGTGTTTGTTTGAATGAATGTAAGTGCTATATAATGTCTTAGTTGTAACCTTAATAGAGTAAACAATTCATTCAGCCCAAGAAAAACAATTGTCTATGTAAATTAAATGAGGAAGAGGCAAAATTAAAGAGCTTTTTTTGGGGTAAATGTTCAAATAATTCAAGCAAATTTAATAAAATTAAATAAAAAAGGGCCCACTGTTCTTCCAAAAATAAAATTATTGGTCCCACTATCATGAAATCATTTTTTGCTGAAGCCTAGACAAAATCCTTCCTATGAAACTTCAAATCCAACTAAACTGAAAATACTAAAAAAGAACACGAAATTAAAACTCAAGAAGAATATCAAAATTCAATGTTCAATACCAATGCCACCACAAAATGCCCTATCAAATCAGCAAAACTCTAATGTAATGAGACTTTACAATTGTAGACTCACAATTCATTTCCAATAATATATTGAAAAACACCAAGCCACCTTTAAATCACACTAAAAAAAATTTAAATACAAAAGCTGTTGCTCTTGGCCTAATAAGTGAAACTTTTAAATTACATTAACACTTTTCTTAAAATAAGTAGGTTGCCGAATTAAATAAATTCTACTCATTTTTCATATCATCATGACTTATGATTGATACATAACAAAAATTAGTCAATTACCAATAGCAACTAAAACCAAGAGTCACAAACCATAAAGTGGCTATAAACTAATGCAAGAGTAAGTAAGGTATTTTGTCAAACACATGGTGTGCACAAAATTTCAATGTCTTAGTTATTAACGTTTGTTATTATTAAAAAAAAAAAAAAATTAAAACAGAAATACACATCCTATTGACAAATTGACAGTTCCTGTAATGCAACAAATAACACAACAAACAGGCAGAACAAACAAATTGAGGAGTATTAAATATATGGAACTACATAACTAATCAAATTTTGTCATGAATAATTTAAAGCCAGAAACCCAACTCTTCCATGGGTTTTTTATTCCTCACCAAAATGTCTAACATTTTTTTTATGTCGCCAAAGCAAATGTGGTGTAATTTGGAAAATTGACTAAAGTTGTCTAAATCAAAACATACAATGGAAAAACAATATTTCTATCAAATTAGTGGAAGGAACCAAAAAGACAGTAGCGTGACAGTGAAGAATAGATTGAGCAATAACAGTAGTGTGACAGTAAACAATGAAAGGGAACAATGAAAGAAATCAATCTACCGTAGTGATTTTGCTAGCAGACCAGTAGTGCAAGGCTACTCTATTCTTTCTCCTTAACCTTCGTTGGGTTTCTTTTCACAGAGAGAAAAGAGAAAGCATAAAATAGAAAAATGAAAAGAAGAAAACAAAAAGTCAACAATGTTAGTGAAGAAGAGATTGAGCAATAACAGTAGCGTGACAGTAAACAATGAAAGGGAACAATAAAAGAAATCAATTTACCATAGTGATTTTACTGGCAGACCGATGGTGCAAGGCTACTCTGTTCTTTCTTGTTAACCTTCAATGGGTTTCTTCTCACAGAGGGAAAAGAGAAAACAGCAAACGGAAAAACGATAAGAAGAAAACAAAAAGTGAGCAATGCATATAAACAATAAGTAATTACAAACCTATCTCACCGTCAATACCAATCCCAATATCTGACATATGAATCATACAAAATTCAAACCCATAGCTTTGTTTCCACTAAAATTTCAAATACACAATCCCAAAGAATCAGAATTTAAAATTCCTTATGAATTTCGAATTTGCATCAAGAATTAAAAGGCTTACAAATCAACGCCTACAGAGAAACTCACTAAAATCAAGTTTCTAAGTGGTAGCCACATGAATCCAGATAAGAATTCACAAAATTAAATCCAAAAAAAAAAAAAAAAAAAAAACCCTAACAATACCCAACAACAGTATTTGCAAAAGAACTGAATAAAAAATCAAAATATTACTTAAGCAACAACAGTAATTCAGTTAAGGAATCAACAAAAAGAAGCAAAGCCAATGAACATTAAAAAACAAATATTTAGAAAGAGAAAGAGAAAGAGAAAGAGAGAGGGAAAGATTAGATACGTGATATTAAGACCATCTCACCTGCTTAACTTGGCCTGCGACATTGGAGATTTTGTGATGGCTATGATGGGTAACGGCTCAGTTATGCGTGGGAGAGATGGCTATGGTCATCAGGGATACAGAGAGAATGGCTTGGAGAGGCAGAGAGCACGGCTGCTTTTAGACTTTTAGGGTTTTTTGTTTGAGAGATAGTTGGCTTTTAATTTTATGTTTTTTTTTTTAATACTGTACTGACGTGGAATTATGTTTTTTTTTAATACTGTGTTGACGTGGAAATTTGTGGGAGCTTCAAAAGTTTCGGTTTTATATATATATATATATAGATTATATTTTCACTAGTAAGTAACGCGTGTTACACTTACACATATGGGGTGGTAGTACTCATACAGACAAACTTGACAACCCACTGCTCTTCTTTTTCAATGCATTCACTCTTTTCTTCTTCTTTTTTTTCTTTTTTTGCACCGGTAATTAGCTTCATATCTATATAGACAAAATTCTCCTCTAAGCTGATTCAAAGAAAAATTCTTCCAACTCACTATATGTCCACTTACATATGTTTTAAATCACCTGACATATACCTAAATCATTTAGGCTAAATGGTTATTTAACTCTCCACGTAGTTTATCACTCATAACTTAATTATTATCCCAATAAATTGTGAAATTTTGTTGTTTATGCATTATTCTTTGAACAAAAACAATAGTATTTATGTAAGGATTACTTATCAAAAAATAAATAAATATTATTATCCCAATAAATTGTGAAATTTGTTATTTTTATCTGTGTTTATGTAAGGATTACTTATCCAAAAATAAAACAAAATAAAATAAACAGTATAGTTTCTAACTTCCAATGATGTTGTAGATCTAATTTTTTATTTTCCTTCTTTCCCTGTACTTTATGGGCGACGCCGACGACCAAAACCCAAACCAACAAAATCAACGTGGAATCTATATTCTATAACCCTTTAAATTCGTTTTGTTATAGACTTTACTTGAAATAAAATCCTAGGATATTAGCTGGATGGAAGGAATTAGGTTATTCTACTTTTGGTCTGACTGTTTTAGTTTTTTTTTTTTTTTTTTTTCAATATAATTTTCGTTTTTATTTATTATATAGGTTAGAAATCAATGTCATTTTAATAGTTCTAAAAAATAATTTATACAATTTCGTGTAACTTGTAATTTAACTTCGAGTGGTATTTGTGAGTTCCAGTTAATTTAGTTGGTAAAGTCTTTTGTTGCCAAATAAAAGATCTAGCCTTCAATCCCTGCCTACACTAAAAACCAATTGGTGCATTGATTTGATGATAAAGAGTCATTACCAAAAGTGGATGTCATAAATTAAAACTATTTTTGAAAAAATAAAAAACTTGGATCAGTATTTTTTTTATAGAAGAAAGCTATGAATTTATAGTAAACTTAGCATCTTGGAGAAAATAACCAAAAGAGGACATAGAATTAGACTCCTCTCTTAAAGAATCGATGACAATCGCCAAAAACCAATTGGTACCTTAGTTTGATGATAAAGAGTTATCATTAAGAGTGGACGTCATAAGTTAAAATTATCTTTAAAAAATTATAAAACTTGACGTGGTATTTTATTTTATTTTTTTTAAGAAGAAAGCTATGAATCTATAGTACACTTAGCATCTCGGATCAAATAACCAAAAGAAGACATAGAAGTAGACTCCTCCCTTAAAGAGTTGATGACAATCTCCGAGTCATCTTGACTGCTATCGAGGTAGTGTCGAGACTACTATCAAGGATGCAGTAGGTTTCAAGCTTCTATCGATAGGTATCGAGATAGTATTGAGACTGCTTTCGAGAGGTATCAAGATTGCTATTGAGGCACATGCTGAAAATGCACTTTTCTTGAGCTTTTCTTGAGCAAATTTTGTGTTTTTAACTTGATCTTAAATTACAGTTTTAAGACACATCAAAACTTAATAAAAGATACATTATTTGGCATGGTTTGACAATACCAAAACAAAGGACCCTAACAAAAATTTATATTTTATTTTTCAAATATTTTTGGTAGTAAAAAAAATACATTAATTGATTAATTACAATATTCTTTAAAACATAGAAGGAAAGATAAAAGATGAATTGAACGTATGTATTAGATAAACGTAAGTGGTTAGTCAATATGTTGGAAAACTTTATTATGTGGATCATTAATTGTTTCTTTTTCCTATATTTAATAGTGCATTGTAAGAGAGTTGCTCGTGCTTTGGCAAGTACATTACAAGATGAGGATTGTCCCCAAGTTTGGCTTGAGGATTGTCCTCTTTTTATTCTATCCCTTTTACAATTTGATTTTCATTCTCAAATCTTAATAAATCGACAATAGTTTATGTAGGGTCACGTTTTGCAGCCCAAGCCCAAGATATATGGGATCTTAGACCAGTGAGCCTGGTACAATAAATTTGTAGAGAGTGGATTAAAGAGCTAGGTTCTAGTGCATGGATAACGGTTAGTATGGTGTTCATGACAATTAAGCAGAGATGAGCTGAACTGAATTCATCAAAGAAAGTTAGTCCTCGGCACAATCCGAGGAGCCTTTTTTCTAGTCCGTCTTGAGCTGTGGCGGTCCCCCCTTTAGATTGCCTCCTACCCCCCATTTTATACTAGCTTCCCTCCTTCCCCCAACGTCCACGTGTAGATTCAGATTCATAGTGCTGATACTTATCCCATCAGCCCCTCTCCAAAGTCGTTGGGAGTGGTTGTACAGGCTGAAAAACATGGCTCTACTAGGTACAGAGTACTTAATGCAACAATGGCAACTCTCCCTTAGATATTTCCATTCCTCCCGTTGTCCTTTTTTTGTCTTAGTACTTATCATATTCCATGGAATGACCCAGAATGTCACTCTCAGTAGTGGGCCATTCCCTTTGTCCTCGGCCATCCTTGACCGAGGAGGGGTTCTTCCCATGGTTAAGGAAGGATTCTTCCTTGGACTGGGCCCTTAGCCCAATGTATATATTGGTATAGGCTCCCCGGTCTGTTACCCCCACAATAGCCCCTCGGGATTCTTTTTTTCTTCCCCATGGGAGGAAAGGAGGATCTCGATGCAATGATAGTTCTTTCGCGACCATATTACACTATGTCTGATTGTAAGATATTCTCTCAGTTTATCCAAGTCGCGTTCCTGCCGTTTCAGTACACGAGGCATGCTTTCATTAAGGTCTTTTATGAAGTGACGCAAATCTAACGGTTGAAGACTGCTTTGGAAATTGAGCGAGATTTATTTCGCTTGTAATTCTTTCTTTGAGATTCGGGCGAATTAATTGCCACCGAGTATGCCTCCTATATAAGACACATGGGGAGGGGGTCATTCTTCCTTATTTACAGATCCTTGAGTTCTACGGGAGTTTCAAGCTCTTAACTCTTCAAACTTCCCAAGGGCCCCACCAAGGTGGTGATTGAGGTTTAGGGAATGAAATGGCCAAGGATAAAGGTGAGGGTGAGGGAATTAAACCCTCTTCAGATGCCAAGGGCATCGCCAAGATTCAGGATAACACAATTAAGGCAAGGGAAGCAGAGGCCAAAGACATTTCTTCCTTTCAACCGGGCAAGAAAGAAGTCTCTCTTCCTTCAGCCAAAATCCAAAGCAAGTGTAGATCGCATCAAATTTTTGGTAAGACAAAATTTGGACTTCACCCGGCGCCGTGTGTCACGTGTGTGCGGATTTGGATTTCTCATTGCCGGTACCATCCATACTTGCTCGATTGCTGCTAGAGCAGTACTTGCTCAATTGCTGCTAGAGCAAGATTGTGGATCTGGTGTCTCCGCTTCTTCTTCTTTCCCATTGCCAGTACCATCCGTACTTGCTCGATTGCTACTAGAACAAGATTGTGGATTTACCGTTCCTATGGACTGCTTTTTATAGTTAGCTTTTGAAATAGGCTTACCTAAGCCCTTTTGTGTACAATGTACTTCTTCTTTATCTAATAAAAAGATAACTTTATTTTACTTTGCAGACCTTTCCTTTTCTGCAATAATCGTTTTATGAATTGGTGTGTTGGTATTTTTCTTTCGAATAGTATTTAGAATTGATGCTGTTGATGGTAATGAAAAGTTGTCATCCTGAATTTACCAAAACTGACGGGCACCCGACCGCTAACTTTAAATAAGTTAACTATATAGGACTAATAAGGAAAATAACCGTGTGCTCTATATTGCGAATAGTACAACCACCAAAGGACGTGTAATTCAAAGTAAGCGGTCCGAGGAGACCACCGAGTACTAAGGTTCTTTTCAACATTTACGATGATGTTATAGTGTTAACTTCCCTTAAGTGTTTAGTCCGAAAATCAAGGCATGATCGAATTTAGCTTAAAAACTTAGAAAGTTGCCAGTATGTGTTAATTTCCACAAAGCAAGAGGTCCGAGGACCTGACATAGCTAAGGTTCCGTTTAACCGCTTCAAAAAATTCTGGTGCGTGCTAATTTCCCTAAAGCAGGAGGTCCGAGGACCCGACATAGCTAAGGTTCTGTTTAACCGTTTCAAAAGATTCTGATGCGTGTTAATTTCCCCAAAGCAGGAGGTCCGAGGACCCGACATAGCTAAGGTTCTGTTTAACCACTTCAAAGGATTCTCGTGCGTGTTAATTTCCCAAAGCAGGAGGTCCGAGAACCCGACATAGCTAAGGTTCTGTTTAACTGCTTCAAAGGATTCTCGTGCGTGTTAATTTCCCAAAGCAGGAGGTCCGAGAACCCGACATAGCTAAGATTCTGTTTAACCGCTTCAAAGGATTCTCATGCGTGTTAATTTCCCCGAAACAGGAGGTCCGAGGACCCGACATAGTTAAGGTTCTGTTTAACCGCTTTAAAGGATTCTCGTGCGTGTTAATTTTCCCAAAGCAAGAGGTCCGAGGACCCGACATAGCTAAGATTGTGTTTAACCACTTCAAAAGATTCTGGTGCGTGTTAATTTCCCCAAAGCAGGAGGTCCGAGGACCCAACATAGCTAAGGTTCTGTTTAACCGCTTCAAAAGATTCTGGTGCGTGTTAATTTCCCCAAAGCAGGAGGTCCGAGGACCCAACATAGCTAAGGTTTTGTTTAACCGCTTCAAAAATAGAAGTTTTTGCAGGGAAATTATGCCAACCGATTTTCCATCTATGCTTTGGTTCTTGGCTTCTTTCTCCAATGGGAGTTCGGCAAACCGGGCTACTAGACTCACGAGAACTAGCCCCTTGACAAGTGTACGGGGCATACACTTGATGTCGGAAGCCCCTAGAACTGTGCCCCGTTTGTCAATCCTCCCCGCGTAATCAATATTTCGAAGTGTAGATCTGAGCGAAAGTTGAGTTACAACAACAACTGTGTGTTCTTGGAAATGATGGGGAAGCTTTCGTGTAGCATGCACCACCGCCAAAATGGTCTTCTCAAGAGACTTTTGCTTATAGGAGCTTGATCCTACCATGATTAACCGTTGCACTCACTAACACACAAACTCTCCCCACAGACGACGCCAATTGTGGGGTCACGTTTTGCAGCTCAAGCCCAAGATGTATGGGATCTTAGACCAGAGAGTCCGGTACAATAAATTTGTAGAAAGTGGGTTAAAGAGCTAGGTTCTAGTGCGTGGATAACGGTTAGTATGGTGTTCATGACAATCAAGCAGAGATGAATTGAACTGAATTCATCAAAGAAAGTTAGTCTTCGGCACAATCCGAGGAGCCTTTTTTCTAGTCTTTCTTGAGCGATGGCGGTCCCCCCTTTAGATTGCCTCCTGCCCCCCATTTTATACTAGCTTCCCTCCTTCCCCCAACGTCCACGTGTAGATTTAGATTCATAGTGCTGATATTTGTCCCATCAGCCTCTCTCCAAAGTCGTTGGGAGTAGTTGTACAGGCTGAAAAGCATGGCTCTACTAGGTACAGAGCACTTAATGCAACAATGACAACTTTCCCTTAGATATTTCCATTCCTCCCGTTGTCCTTTTCTGTCTTAGTACTCATCCTATTCCATGGAATGACCCGGAGTGTCACTCTTAGTAGTGGGCTATTCCCTTTGTCCTCGACCACCCCTGACCGAGGAGGGATTCTTCCTTGGACTGGGCCTTTGACCCAACGTATATATTGGTATGGGCTCCCCGGTCTGTTACCCCCACAGTTTATTACAAAATTTAAAATAAAAAAATAAAAACTTATTTTGTAATTAATGAGACAATCTCAAAGGAGTTTTTTATTTTCATTTTTATTATTATTTTTTTTTTGAAGGAGTCTTAAAATAGAGTTTGGAACCCTTAAAATTTAAAAATAATTTGTAAGCACACAAGATTAGTTGATGTAGTTGATTAATTTATAACATGGGATTTTTTTTTGGCGAAAAACACATTTTGGTCCCTACATTTTGACCCGATTCCCGTTTTAGTCCCTAAGTTTTTTTTTTACCGCTTTTAGTCCCTTTCCAGAAAAACGGTTCCATTTTAGTCCCTACCGTTACTTCATAAACGGATATTGCTGATGTGGCAAACGACATTGGTAGTCAATAATAAAATAATGTCTACAGTACCACTGTTAGTTACTCCCGCCCCTTCCTAGTCACTTGCCACTCACGTGACGGTCCCTAACCAAGCAAAACCCCAAATCATCCAAATAGAAATCCCTAACCCCTAAATTTCCTCAGCTCCTCGCTCATCAGTCACCACACGGATTGAAGTCCCTCACCAGTCACGAACTCAAAAACACCTTCAAATCAACTGCTTTCCATGGATTCAAGCTCGATGTCATCGAGTGGAAGCTTGAGGAAAAGGGGCCCAGCCCGATGCTTCTGCTCGGAGAGACCCATTGTGGTCGTTTCGTGGACATCTGACAACCCTGGAAGAAGGTTTTACGGTTGTCCAAATTACTGGGTAAGGTAGTATCTCTCTTTGTAATGTTTTTAAATTTCTGGGTTTTTAACTTTGGAAGCACTTCAAGTTCATTTTCGTTTCAATCTTGCTTCAATCTTGCAATCCCCTTTAGTCTAAGTCTAACCCAGAATTTCTTTTCTTAAATAAATAAAAATTTTAAAAAATTTAAGGAAAAAAAAAAAACTCAGCTTGTTGCTGACAATATAAATTGTGCTAATACAAGAACATTGTGCTAATACTATTTTAGTTTCTGGTAAGGTAGTATTTGCTAATACTATTTGTTACTGTTTTTCATGATTTTGGTTGTTCATTTAACATCATTTATCTGGTCCTTGGGTGTCAGGTTGGACGCAAGTGTAAATTTTTTCAGTGGCTTGATGATGAAATCTGCGAGCGTGGGAAGGTGCTGATTCCGAAGCAGAGGCAACGGATTTTGACCCTTGAAGCTCAAATTGTAGGCTACAGGAAGAGAGAGAAGAGGCTGCTCATTTGCCTGGGGCTGTCTCTGGTGATAAGTGGGATGCTACTTTGTTTGATGCTTATTCTGGTTGGCTAAATAGGTGGGGGGGAATGGGTCATTAGGTGGGTAGGTGTTAGTGGAAAAAGGCCTAAATTTTGTTGTATGTATTAGTGGCAAAAGGCCTGAATTTTGGTGTATGTATTAGTGGAAAAAGGCCATAATTTGTGTTGGAATGTGTTGTTTGTAGTAGTGGGAAAATGCCTGATTTTTTGGTGTAATTCTCTTTGCAATCCAAGACTTTGGCAATGGAATATGGTCTTTTTAATTAATCTATGATTTGTGTACCAATTTATTACATTATTGTTAAGTGTTTGTGCCAAAGCAGTTTGTGATATTAACTGTGCATCAACTGTCAATTTGACACTGCAATTTTGAATGGAAACCAGCAGCAGCCTGCAATTTTGAATGGCTACAAAATTCTCTTTATGTATTAAAGGAGCTGGCTGCAAAATTTACCAAACCTGCATGCATCACCAACAGCCTGCATAATTTACCAAACCTGCATAGTTTCTGCATAACTTACCAAACCAGCAGCTCTTTATTCATACATCATTACACATTTATTCATACATCATACATCATTACACATTAAAGTGGCTACTCCTAGCACATTAAACTCCAATGCTCACCAAATCTGCATAATCACCAAACTGCCCAACAAAGCTAAAAACCAGCAAATTTGAGTTTAAGCATTTTAAAAACCAAAGCTAAAAACCAGCAAAGCAAATCTGAATAATGGAAGCTGAATCATCATAACAATGGGAGAATAATTACAAAATATTTAACACCAATGGTAGTTTTTGGTGTACCACAATAATTACAAAATATTTAACACCAATGGTAGTTTTTGGTGTACCACAATAATTACAAAATATGTGACAAAGCACATTCATACAAAAAAGGATTTGGTCAGCCCATAAACATATGCCAATTGTTCTAGCAGTTACATAAATATATGAAGAGTGCTTCAACATATAGCACAACAAAAAAAAGGTCCTGCTTCAGTTTGCTTTCTTTTAGCAGATCTCATTGCTGCCATATATCTTGCTGCATTCCCAGTTGCATTCAAGGTTTCAGTAGTGACTGCACTTCTCTTCCTCTGTTTTGTTGGTCTTCGATTGGACTGGTTATCAGTGGGGGTTGGAGGTGCACTTGTGGTCACATCATCATTAGAGCTTGGTTGTGCCCTGTGTACTGTTGGCTGAGCATCCTTGGCTGCCTGCAAGCATAAGCACAATAACAATTAATAGTTTGCCAACTGAAAAACAAAATAATGAGGATATCTAAGTCAAAGTGTATACTTACCCTTCTAGTGGTCCTACTGGCTTGGGATGCACTCCCAGGCAAGGAGGAGTTCCCTCCTACTTCTCCCTTGCAGCTCCTCTTGTTGTGTCCTAATTTCCCACATAACTTGCATTGTTTTGAGATGCCTAGGCCTCTTTTTTTTCTGTGACTTCTAGGTTCATCAGGCTCTAGTGCCCTCTTCTTCTTAGACCTGCCAGGAGGTCTCCTCTTGATAGGGGGTTGCACAGGTGACAGTCCACTAGGACCCCACATATTCTGGCCATTGATGGGCTCTATAATGGGTTCATAGCAATCAATGTAGGTAGTCCTTTTGTAGCAAGCATTGACATACTTTTCAGCATCTTCTCTGTTGAAAAATATGCAAGAAATGACATGGCAACATGGTATGCCAACTATGTCCCACTTCCTACAGCTGCATTTCTTCTCTTCCAAGTCCACAATGAAACTCTCAAGCCCATTCTTCACTTCAAACTTCATACGACCAGCCCAACATGCTATCCACTTGCTGCATGCCAACTTCTCCTTGTACAGCCTCTTCCTTATCTTAGGACACAACTCAGATTCCACCTTCGTAATCATTTCTCTGTTTGCTTGAAATCTAGTCATCAGATATAGCCTAATACACTCAAGCTGCAAGCACATAGAGAGAAAGGGAGAATTAATCATTCATGAATTACATAGGTCTATGGATCATAATGCACATAAAAGGGAGAATTATGCATACCATGGTGATTATAGGTTTGCTCCTGAACTTAACTATCGTGCTGTTGAAGCTTTCACACATGTTGTTCAAGACCGTGTCACTCTGCCCATCACTTTTGAACATGTGCCTAGCCCAGATAGTTGTTGACTGAGATTGCAGCCATTTGAATGCATCTTCATCCACCTCCTTTAGCTCATTCATTGCCCTCTCAAATGCTTGCCGATAGGTAGCCTTGGCTGCTTTCCAAAAAAGGTCTCTAATAATGACACCAGGATGATTTTTCCTCAAATTTTGGTATAAATGTCTGCAGCAGATCCTATGCTCGTACTGTGGCCAATTGTCAACAAAGGTATTCACCAACCCCTGCAAAGCACAATCATTTAATTCAGCAAGCAATGAAGCTACCATTAACTACAAATAATTCAACAAGCAATAAAGCTACCATCATACCTTCTGCTGGTCAGATATGAACACCCATTGCTTGTCATCTCCTATGTCAGCAAGCAATAAATTAAGAAACCAGGTCCAACTGTCCTTTGTTTCAGCCTCTACTACTGCATATGCGAATAGGAAATATTCATCATTGGGATCTCTGCCAACAGCACACATCAGCTGACCACTTGTCTTGGTCTTCAGATGGCATGCATCTAGACCAATGATTGGCCTGCACCCTGCCAAGAAGCCCTTCTTGCAACCTTCAAGGCAGATGTACATTCTTTCAAAATATGGCAGCCCGGTTGCCAATCCATGCTCAGCTGCCAAATCACCATTCTCATAAATATGCACCTTCATCAATATTGTGCTCCCAGGACTGCACCTTCTCAACTCATCACAGTACTCCCATAGTTGGTTGAACTGTGCAGTGTGGGTCCCATCAACAGCATCTTGAGCTCTCTCTCTAGCCCTACTTGCCTTGCCTGCACTTATGTCAACCACATACTTCTCATGCACAGCCTCCTGAATATCCTTAAGCTTTATGCCAGGCTGTCTCCTAACCCTCTTCACTAACTTCTTCCCAATGTATGATGCTGTGCACCTTGGATTTCTATAGCTTCTGCTGCATGTGTGTTCCATGTCCAGTGTTTTCAATCTAAAACTCTTCTCCCTTGGCACCTTTGCAAGGTAGGCAACAAAATTGCACCCTGGCTGGCATCGGGCTCTCACTCTCACCAAGTCATTTTTTACAAATTTTATACCCCACCCACCATGGACTGCATAATCAGTTATAGCATCTTTAAATTGTTTAGCTGAGATGAACAACATATCCTTTTCAAACCTAAGGTTCTCAGCTTTGGCTACTGGCCTAAAGATTGGATATTTGCTGCTCCTAATAGAATTGTCAACCTCAGCAACAGGGATGTCATCATCACTTGAATCATCACCACCCTCACTGCTTGATGATGATTCATCAAGGCTAAGCAACTCCTCACTCTCATAGTCAGAATTCATGACACCACCACCCATTTGTCCTACTTCAACCTCAGCATTTTCAGCTTGATTGTCCCAACTATCAGGACTATCTTCACCAATATTCATTGGTTGCACTTCTGGTTCTGGCTCTGCCTCTTCTTCTAAGTCACTCCTCTCATCCTCACTACCCTCACTGCCCTCACTACCCTCACTACTCTCCTCAACTTGGTCATCAACAACTGGTGCTTTGCCAGCCCTCCTAGCACAAACTTCCTCATTAACAAATTCAGCATCATCATGGCCTCCAAATTGTGAAAAATCAGGTCTGTACTCTTCATTATCATTTTGAAGCACTCTGTCACTTGCAAAAACCTCTACACCTACACCTTCTACTTCACTACCAGGTACTCCAGCAGCTAAGGGATCAAAATCCTCTATTGGTAACTCAACTGGTTCATGCACTGGATGCTCCACAAAGACATGAATCTCCCCATATCCCTTCACCAAGTCAGTCATGAACATAGCAGCATCATCATCAACCACCTGATGGAAATTTGACCGCTCTGGGTCCACACCAGGCATTTTATACCATAGCTTATCTACTTCAGAGTAGCCAAAATCCCTACATATACTCTCAATCTCTACTTTTGACCACCTATCTGGGTCACAGTTATCCACTATATCAACTGTTCCTCCCACATACGCTTGAGGGTTCCACATGAAATGCCCACCATGGTGGACATGCAGAGTAAAAAGCTCATTCATCCTGCATGCAAGTCACGGGAAGAAAACAGAATGAAAATGAAAACATATATTAATAATACTTTGTTAGGCTAATAAACAAATAAAAAAGCATATAATACCGACAAAGGGATCACAGGGACCCAGCCACTTCTTGAAAAGCAAGACACAATACAGACAATCAGTGCAAATACCAACACAAAGATTCCATGGTTTATCAAAGGTCAATATAGTGGTCCCTGATAAACAATAGTGACATATAGTACAGACAAACAATGCAATTGCCAACAAAAATACAGTCAGTAATGTGGTCCCTGATAATGTGGTCCCTGATAAACAAAAGCTATAAAGGGAGACGCAAATAACAAAAGCAACACACAACAGCCAAACAATATTCCACTATCATGGTCAGTATTATGTCCACTACAAAAGCTATAAAGGGAGAGAGGAAGAGAGAGAGTGAAAGTGAGACACAACAAGAGAGAAACAAAGATAGATTGAAATTCCAGAGCAATAACAAAACACAACATCTCAAAATTCCCAAATTCTCAAAACCCAACAACTGCGATTCAAACCCAGAACGATTACCCAGCACTTAAAATGGCATTCATAACATAACTAAAGAGAGAGAGAGTTGGAGAGAAATACAACCTTCGCAATCTGCTCAGCACACACAAACACACTGAAGCTTGCCGATTTGTGGGATTTTTGTGCTTGCCGATTTGTGGGTTCTTTGATCGGTCTTGTGATGAGCAACGGGTAAGGTAAGGTAAGAGATTAGGGATTTTCAGCAAGTTTTAGCAGATCTCATCTGACTGATTTGGGGTTTTGTTTGGTAAGGGACCGTCACGTGAGTGGCAAGTGACTAGGAAAGGGCGGGAGTAACTAACAGTGGTACTGTAGACATTATTTTATTATTGACTACCAATGTCGTTTGCCACATCAGCAATATCCGTTTATGAAGTAACGGTAGGGACTAAAATGAAACCGTTTTTCTGGAGAGGGACTAAAAGCGGTAAAAAAAAAACTTAGGGACTAAAACGGGAATCGGGTCAAAATGTAGGGACCAAAATGTGTTTTTCGCCAATGTACTATTACTTATTAAAGTAATCTTATTTTAAATGTTTTTTTTTAATAATTTATTTTATTTTATTAACTGATCTCGTTTTGTGATGTGATGTGGTTTTTAGAATTAAGATTTAAATCCAAATATTTTGTATCTTCAATCTGTTCAATAAGAGGACTTAAATAAATTTTTTTTGTTTTGAAAAACATAAAATAATGGATTCCACACTTGAACCTATTGTTTGGCTAATGTTTTCTAAATACAATTTTCATAAAATTATTTCCTATTTTCCCTATTGAAAACAAGATTTTGAAAATGATCAAGAGAATGTTTTCAAGATGAGTTGGGTTTAAATTACACCTGGTATAACTTTGCAAGAGAATCTCCCTTCAATAACTTATTAAATGTTTTGTCTCCTTATAAAAAATTCTCAAACTTTTTTTTTTTTGGTAAACTAGAACTTTCCTTTCTTTACTATAATTTTCTCACCACATTTACGTATAATTGATTTTGTCCCTTTTTGTCTTTTTTTTTGGTAAACAGAGAGGAAAATTATATTACATAAAATCAGCAGTTACAACCCGAGTGACTCGGTTATACAAAACAACATTAGCGTCATTAGATAAGACCTCCATAATACCAAAAGGGGGGGGGGTCATATAGTAAACAAAAGGTTCAGACAGACTATGGCCAAGTTTAGTAAGGAAATCAGCGGCTTTGTTGGTCTCCCTATAGCAATGTTGCAGCTGGACCTCCTGGAAAGCTTGAAGAATGGTCTTGCAAGTATCCACAATGGGTTGGGTTAGCCGATTGGTGGCTTTAGTGTTATATAACCGATTAACAACTTCAATGGCATCCATTTTAACAATGAGCTTTTCAACACACATATTTCTAGCCATAGAAAGGCCATCCTTTAAGGCCCATAGTTCAGCCAAAAGGCAGTTAGTAGTGCCAATTTTTTTAGTGAAGCCTTGAACCCATGAACCACATGAATCTCTAAGAAGGCCGCCTCCACTCGCAAAGCTTGAAGAAGACAAAATAGAGGCATCTGTGTTAAGCTTATGCCACCCAGGATTTGGTTTGGCCCAAGAGACGACCAAGTTTCTTTTATGGCTGCTAGAGTTAGTTCCTTGAGTGAGGAAGTAAAATTCCGCAGCTTTTGCAATGCAATCTTTAATAAGAGGGGGGGCTGCCTGCTTCCGTTGATGGACAATAGAGTTCCTGTTCAACCAGAGAGACCAAATTCCAAAACAAAAAATGACTTTCCATGGCATAAGATGGCGTTTTGAGATGATGGTGGAGGTACCATTGAGGTGAAGCCAATCAAGAAGAGGAAAACTAAAAAACTGAATGACTTTTGAAGGAAGACCAAGCTGATTCCAGAAACTTACAACAAAAGGGCATTCTCTAAGGAGATGGTTTATTGACTCAACTTGACTATGGCAAAGGGGGCAAGCTTGATCTAAGATTAAACCCCTTGAACCCAAGACTTCTCTGACAGGGATGCTATTGTGAGAACAAAGCCACATGAAAATAATTATTTTCTGAGGGACTTTCATTTTCCAGATCCAGTTAGAGGTGAAAGTAGGCGGGTTCAAAGCATTTAACCCTTTAGCTAAAAGATAGGCTGAGGCTAAGCTAAAATTGCCATCCTTTGAGAGAGACCATGCAGTTGTGTCACCGAGAAGGGAGGTGAGATTGATGGGGATGGCTTGAATAATATCAACAAAGGATTGTGGGGGGGGGGGGGAGAAGGAGAGGCTCTCCCAGTTCCAGCAACCATTAGAGTCAATAAAATCACAAACCATTTTATTCTCTTCATGAACATTGAGGGGACCAAAGAAGATGGACCTGACAGGACCTATAGAGCACCAAGTATCACTCCAAAAGGATGTAGAAATTCCCGTGTGAATGACTTTCCTTAGACCTTTGTCCAAAAGAGGTTTTATAGCCTTACATGCTGCCCAAGTACGAGAGCAAGCCCCTTTGGAGGACCAAGGGTTATTAATTGCATGGTTGGAGAGATATTTTGCTCGTAGGACTCGTACCCAAGGAAAATGATCATCATTTGTAATTTCCCAGTTCAGCTTGGCCAAGAGAGATAGATTCCTGGGACGGGAAGCATGGATGCCAAGACCTCCATGATCAGTAGGGAGAGTGACCTTATCCCAATTTACCATGTGCATTTTCCTTTTTTCGGGAGTGGAGGCCCAAAAAAAGTTACGATGAGCCCTATCAAGTTCTTGGCAAACTCTGCTAGGAAGAAGGGCACCCTGCATCACATAATCTACTATTGCAGTGGAAGAAGTTTGAATTAGGATGCGTCTACCAGCCAAAGAGAGCAAATTAGCTTGCCAACCCGCCAATTTTTCTTGGGTTCTTTGAATAATAAAGTCAAAATCCTTGCTGCCTCGGTCAGAAAATTTAAGAGGAAAGCCCAAGTATTTGTCAAACTTGGTTGTTTCTAAGAAACCCAAATTGTTGCAAATGCTGTCTCGGGTTGCAAGGGGAGTATTTTTTGAGAAAAGAATCCGGGATTTATGCTGACCTTTTGCCCAGAGAGCTGGCAAAAGTGATTAAGCACATCATCTATTGCACTTGATGTGGATACTGAAGCCTGCCCAAAGAGGATTAGGTCATCTGCGAAAAAAAGATGAGTAAAAGCCGGACCAGATCTGGAGGCCTTGACTGCTTTCCAAGCCTTGTTATTGATCTTTTCATGTATGAGAAGCCCGAGGTATTCAAGGCAAAGAATGAAGATATATGGCAAAATGGGGTCTCCTTGACAAATACCTCGCGAAGGGAGAAAAGGCTCAAGCTTACCTCCATTGAAGAGGATTGCAACAGAAGAGGTTGAGATACACTCCATGATAAGCAATAAGATTAGAAGGAAAATTGAAGTGGAGCAAAACTTCCCTAATGAAGCTCCATTCCAACCTGTCAAAAGCCTTCTCGAGGTCAATCTTAAGGGCCATAACACCAGTGCGACCCTTTTTTTCCCCCATGGAATAGAGGATTTCTTGGGCTATTATCATGTTATCACGGCATTTCCGGCCAGGGATGAAGGTAGTTTGAAAGGGGGAGACCAGTTGGTGCATGAAAGGTCAAATTCTATTGACGATTATCTTTGTCACAGCTTTGTAAATTGTTGTGCACAGGCTAATCGGTCTAAAGTGCCCAAGAAGTTCAAGACCAACCCTCTTAGGAATAAGAACAACAAGAGTTTGGTTTAGGTAGGCTGGCATCACACCAGAAACAAAGATGGTTCTAATTTCCTCCGTGACTGATTGCTCAAGGATGGGCCAAAAATGTTGGAAAAACCTAGCATGTAAGCCATCTACTCCTGGAGCTTTGTATGGCTTTAGGGAAAAGATGGCATTCTTGATTTCCAGAGAAGAGACATTGGATGAAAGCAAAGATGATTCATCCTCAGAAAGTGTAACAACCCAATCAACCTCAAAATCTAAGTGGGTAACAGAAGTGGGATGTTAGGATGTATAAAGCAAACGAAACCCATTAAGAATGTGCTCGCTTACTTGTTGCTCATTGGTCAACCATTCGCCAAGTTGGTTTTTCAGTCGATCAATTCTATTAAACTTTCTACAAGTTATGGTTTTAACATGAAAAAAGGCAATATTTCTATCTCCTTGGGTTTGCCACCCTAAGCGGGATTTGAGAGCCCAAAAATCTTCCTCTTGATTCAATATTTCAGAGTATGCTAGAGATAGCTCTTGATCAAGAGAGAGAAGAAAGGGGGAGGACTTTATTGCAATGGCTTTCTGGACCCCTATAAGACGAGCTAGAATTTTTTTCTTTCGAGCAAATAAATTTCCAAAAACCTCCTTATTCCAAGCAGTGGCATAGTTTGTGAAAGAAGAGATGGCCTGGGCAAGGTTGGGAGCATGATCCCATGCCCTATCAACGATAGCAGGGAATCCTAGGTGGGTGAGCCACATTTTTTTGAATCTGAAAGGTCTTTGAAGCTTGTTGTGCACTGCTCTAGATAAGCTTAAAAGGAGAGGGCAATGGTCAGAACTTATCCGAGGAAGATGAGTTACATTTGCCTCAGGGTAACTGATAGTCCAACTAGGATTGGCCCAACAACGATCAATTCTAGTTTGGATAAGCCCATTGGCATCTCTGCGATTAGTCCAATTGTAGATGGGCCCAGAAAACCCGAGATCAATCATGTTGCAAGAACTCATGTAGTCATTATAAGCTGTAGCCCTGGTCATGTTAACTCTATTTCCCCCCAATTTTTCAGAGTCATTGAGAACATCATTAAAATCCCCCACAATGGCCCAGGGAAGATTATGGAGGGTAGAAACAGAACACAAGTTTTCCTAAAGAATCTTACGTTCAGCAAATCTAGAGCTACCATAAATTGAAGAGAGGAGCCAGGGGTGATCAAAATTATTTACCTTGACAATGGCGTGAATCTCTTGCTCAGTGGCCGCAAGAACTTCCAAGTCGACCATGTCTTTCCGCCATAAGAGCCAAATACCCCTAGCATAGCCAATAGGGTCAGTAGTGTGGATACCATCATAGGGCAAGGATCAGAGAATATCACCAGCTCGAGATCCGCTAATACGGGTCTCAGTTACAACCACAATGCCAAGAGAGTGAAACTTAGTTAGATCACGAATAGAGCTTCTAAAGGAGGGTTTCATGGCCCCCCTACAATTCCATATTAAAATATTCATTTTAGGAGATAAATGATGTTCAAAGGACTCACATTCAAGAGCGAAAGCCCTCCTGGAAGTCATCTAATTCCATCCCGCCTGTCAAAGCTCCTCCCTGCCCACATGAATTCCCGGCATCAGAGTGACAGAGTGTTCCAGGAGGTTCAGCTGAGTTTGTTTGGTCAGAGTGCCAATGGTGAAGCTTGTTGTTGCTACCACGGTTTGGATCAGTTTCAGCTGGGGAAGGGTGCCCTGAATCAGAACTCCGGTGGACTCCCCGGTCAAGAATTTCCTCTGACATATCTCCAACGGCACAAGCTCTCTCTCCATAAGGTCAAGTGATGCTTCGGAGAGGTCTTTCTCCAAGAGAATCTTTGAGTTGCTGGATGTCCTCTATCCTATGGGTAGCAGAGTTGGACGATCTAGAGTGAATCTCCACCATGGGTTGGGAGTGTAAAACCATGCCGGATCGGTCAGAGGAAGGCATCCGTCGATTATGCTTTTTTCCGTCAGCGGGAAGATGAAACTCCAGGCTTCCATCAGATTTTTGTCCGTCCACCCGTAGATCGTTAGTGGGTCCCATCGTATATTGTTGATCATAGAGTCTCCCAGTTCCACAGCCTTGTTCTTGTGCCAGATAGCCCAAGGCATTTTGAGGACAGAAGTCAGGTGATGAGGATGAGGTTGGAGAAGAGGTAGTTTGGGAGAGCGACGCTGTTGGTTCAACGTGAGCTTGGAAAGAAAAGATTGGATTAAAGCATCCAGCTGAGTTACGGTCATTTGGAGAAAAGGGCAGATTTGCTTGGGCCTTAGGGTCTGCTTCCCATTTTGGCTAATGGGCCGGGCTGTGGGGCCCTTAGAGGAATTGGATGGCTTTTGCTTAGAAATAACGGTTGATTTTTGAAAATGTCTAGTTGCGGTGACTAGTTTCCTTTTGCCCTTACTGGCACTTAGTTTTGGTTCATTTACTTTATGGGGAGACGAGTTGGATTGAGAGACGGGACATTGACGTGTGGGAGAAGGAACAGGATGGTCAGGTGGCTGAAGTGACTTGCCTATAGGAGTAGGTTGTTTCTTGGCAGTAGGCTTTTTCCTAGACACCAGTAGCCATGGTCCAAAGGAGTTAGTCTTTTCTTCAGATGGTGGGGTTTCCATGGAAGGCAATTCGGGACCATGGAAGGATGGTTGTGGCTGGGTATTACTAGAGCATGCGTTATCAACGTTCTGCTGCTCTTGGCTAGAGGTTTTGGGGGCTTCCTTGATGGTATATTGACACCATTCCCTTTTATGGCCCAAACGACCGCATGAAAAACAGAGGGAGTGAATCCTTTCATAGGTGACTGGTTGTTTGAACTTCCCGATGAGGATGTTTTTAACTAATGGCTTATCTAAGCAAACTTGGACACATAGGCGAGTAAATCTACCTCTAGAGTTTGTGGCAGTGTGTCCATCAATTCTGAGGACTGGGCCTATCTTTGAACCAATCTTTTTGAGGATCTCAGGGTCATAGAATTCTATAGGCAGCCGAGGTAGGCGAATCCAAATGGCCACTTGTGAAAGGTTAGCCTCAGTGGCATTGAATTCAGGCTCCCATGCCTTTATAGCCGGAAAATGTTGCCCTATAAACCAAGGGCCATTCTTCAGGACATGATCGAGATCCTTGTTGGACTCAAAACGGGCTAGGAAAAAATCTTCGCCAAGATCAACAAGGTCAAGTCTATTGTTGGGCTTCCAGAGATCACAAACACGCTGGGAAAGAAACTGATAGCCCACAGTTCTGCCAAAGGTTTTTATGATGAGAGCATTCGACCATTGGGATCGGATACGAGACTTTTCTTCTTTTGAGAGGGCTACAGCAACTGTTCCTTCTTCAAGATCATCTTCCTCAACGTCCAAGTCAGCTTCTTCAAGCATAAGGCCTGCGAGACTAAAGGTGCTTTCATAGGCACCAGGAAGATGTCCTACTAACTTTTCCTTATAGCTGAGGTTTTGGTTCTGGACAGAGGAAGCAAAAGGCGAAGGATCATGGCCTTCCTTAATCTTCTTGGTGCTACGATGGAGAGTATCTTCTTCTTCGCTGGAGAGAGGGAACGCTCGAGACGTCATTTTTTTTTTTTTTTTTTGGTGTTTGCCAATTGCTATGAGATCATGTGAGGTATTGCACTTGGCAAACACCGAAAATTAATCTCCATAGCAATTGGCAATTGGCAATCCATTCTACCAAATATTAAATATATTTTTTTGGGTATAAATTGTAAAATTAGAGTTAGATGCATGAAGATTCAAGCAAAACGTAGAGAGAGAGAGAGAGAGAGAGAGAGAGAGAGAGAGAGAGAGAGAGAGAGTTTTTCAAATGGAGGGGTTCTTGAAGGTCCAGCAGATATGTGAGAGAGAGAGAGAGAGAGAGAGAGAGAGGTAAAAGAAGAAAAAGACATTGGTTAGTGGAGGAAAGAATTTAATAATTGATTTTTTTAAGAAGGTAATTTAATGACTTTAATGATATTAGATCTAACATGGCAGTAGTGATTTCTTAACCATTAGATCTAATAAAAATCGATGGCTTAAAAAATGTGTAACTGTTATGAAGTTACATCAGATGTAACTTGAACCCATCTTTTTCAAGATATATAAAATGTTTTTAATGGTATAACTGTAAATAATATGAAAAGAGTGGACTTCATAGATTTGCCAAAACTCTTTTATTTCTTAAATTAAGAAGCTTCTCTTTATCACAAACTAGCTTGTAACCTCATGCATGTGCATGGACATACTTAAAGATATACAATAAGATTCCTAATATAATTCCTATATATATAATTTAAATACAATTGATAGTCATTTTTATATTTTTTTAACTCTTTAAAAAAATTTGTAAGGATATTATTAGGTATAAAATGTAAATTGTCCACGTTTTTTTTTTTTTTTTTTTAATTATTGGGAAGTACTTTTTTTTTTTATTTTACAATTCATTTATTCTAGACTCTTTAGTTTTTGTACTTAATAACTCATTTGGATAAATATTTATAATGTGGTCCTACATTTGATTCTAAAATTAAGAAATAAAACTCTTTAAATAGAGTTTTATGAAAGGGTAACAGGGCAGCAAATAAATAGAGCAAAGACCACCCTTTTCTTTAGTAAATCAACTTCTGAAGAATCCCATTTGGCTATAAAGGAGATGCTTGGGGTTCCGGTGGTCCAACAGTATGAGAAATACTTAGGCCTCCCTTCTCTTGTTGGGCGTAATAAAAAGGAAAGCTTCACATACATCAAACAAAGGGTTTGGAAAAAGATTCAAGGTTGGGAAGCTAAACTCCTCAGCCAAGCAAGAAGAGAGATCCTCATTAAGGCCGTGGCACAAGCCCTCCCTACCTATACCATGGCTTGCTTTAAGCTTCCTTCAACACTTTGCCATGAGATTGAAATGATGATATGCAGATTTTTTTGGGGTCAAAGGGGTGATAATAGGAAGGTTCATTGGGTTAAGTGGTAGGACTTGTGTAAGCCTAAATCTCAAGGTGGTATGGGTTTTAAAAATATCTCCCTTTTTAGTGATGCACTTTTGGCAAAACACACATTGAGGCTGCTTCATGACACAAACTTCTTATTCTATCGTGTTTTTAAAGCCAAATTCTTTCCCACTACATCGGTGATGAAGGCCAAAATACCTGCAAATGCTTCTTACGCATGGCAGAGTATTATACGGGGAAGAGATGTAATTAAACAGGGGAGTAGGTGGAAAATTGGTTCGAGGAACTCAGTCCACATCTGGGGGGATAACTGGCTGCCACTCAAAGCAAACCCGAAGCTGCTATCACCCCAAATTGAAGACAGCAACATAATCCTTGTCAGTGATTTGATGGACCACGAGCAAAAAATATGGAGGGAAGATGTCTTAGAAAAAATATTATATCCTTTTGAAGTGAGTATCATAAAAAATATCCCCCTCTGTAGGACGATTCAAGAGGATGTATTGATTTGGCCCTTCAACCCGGATGGTATCTACTCTGTTAAATTCGGGTACAAGTTTCTGTATGAAGAACATCTTGGGAAGCAACCTGGTCCGTCTGAGAATGACGCCTTGAAGCCACTGTAAAAGAAGATTTGGGGTCTCAATGTTCCAAACAAAGTGAAACATCTGGCCTGAAGAGCATGCAAAGGCTCTCTACCCACTAAAGTGAACCTGGTCCGCTGTAAAATCACTACCACAGGCACCTGTGATCGTTGTAAAATGCACCAAGAAGATGTTGTGCATGCCTTGTTGCACTGTCTAGACCTGAAGCCCTTGTGGTGCACATGGCCAGAATGGAACCATGGCACGTTCTTTGCATGCTCCTTTTTTGTTGACGTGCTTGATTTCATTTTTGCAAGAAACAAAGAGCCGGAGCTGTTTGCAGCAGTAATTTGGACACTTTGGAATAGGCGTAACAACCTACGCCTCGGCAAATCTGCCTTACCACTTGACAAAGTTTTGTAGTTTGCCCAGAAATGCTTGATGGGGTCTGAAACTACCAACGTGTGACCTTCGCATCCCCAAGGACGATCAACAACTCATTGGACAGCACCTAAGGCTAATGGGTTCAAGATCAACTTTGATGGCGCGACATTTGCAGATAGAGATAATGCTAGGATAGGCATGGTAATCTGAAATGATGCCGGGCTAATTATGGCATCCTTGACTCAACAAATACCTCTGCCAACATCAGTCATTGAGGTGGAAGCGCTGGCGGCTAGAAAAGATTTAGAATTTGCTTTGGAACTTGGCTTCGACAATATAACTCTTGAAGGTGACTCAGAACTCCTTATAAAGAACCTGATGAATGGAGGAAGCAAGCTGACCCACTATGGAAACATCGCAGCTAATATTCTTTTCCTGTTGTCTCACTTCTCTAAAGCGAATTTATCCTTTGTTAGGAGACATTGTAATAAGTTAGCACATTCATTAGCAAGGAGAGCAATTATACCTCCTAGTATGTCCGCCTGGATGGAAGAAATACCACTAGACCTTGCATCTATATTTTTGGCTGATCTTGAGAGCCTTCCTTAATGAAGTTTCACAGTTTTGATTCTCAAAAAAAAAAAAAAAAAAAAAAAAAAAATCTTTAAAAATAAATAATTTAGGACACATGGCGCAAAATTAGAACTCTAATTTGGAATTTTAATTTGAGTTTTTCTCAGCTTCATTTATTATTATACATATAGATATAGACTTGAAGTTTATCCTTATATTAAAAAAAAAAAAAAAGGTACATTAGTTTTACTCCCACACTTCAATTTTGAAGTTTATAATTAATTATCCAAAAAAAAAAAAGTAATCTACACACTACTTTCTATAATTTCTTTAAAAAAAAAAAATCAAAGTAAAATGGTTTTCCAAACATCATTTTTTTTTTTATAAAAAATATATTTTGAAAATTGTTCTTAAAAATGAGAGCCAAACACATATAGGGTCCGTTTGGATTGAGCTTATTGTTGCTGAAACTGAAAACTGAAAACTGAAAACACTGTAGCAAAATAATTTTTAAATGTGTAAATAGTACTGTGGGACCTATTTTTAATATTTTTTAATGCGTGGACAGTGTTAGTACAGTTCGTAAACAGTGAATTTACTGTTCATAACAGTAAAATTTGTCTCCCAAAAGTCAACAAATGCGAAAAAAAAGAAAAAAGAAAAAAGAAAAAAGAAAGAAAAGAGAAAACGTGAACTGATCAAACGCGGACGCACAAAACGCCCAGCCCAAATGCCCTCATAATGTAAAAATTATTCTCTAAAAACTAGTTTCGCATTCAATTTTTTTAAAATTATTTTCTTACTGTTTTGAAAACAAAAACAAAAGTCCTCATACCAAACATGCCCTTATTTATTATATGACACTCATTCATATATTAAACAAAGTAGATTTTCAAGATATGTTTAAATTAACATTTTGTTTTTAAATTATGGAATGTCTAGTATAGGGATAAGGGCCCAAAACTGTATATTGGGCCTTGAGCTTTGGTCGAGGATGTTGATTAGTCCGAGGTCGATAAACAGTTGTGAGAATGCTGAGTTCAGAGTCCCCCAAAGTAACATACAAGTGGAAAGGTTGGAGAAGATGGTCCGAGGAGGAATATCTCCTCGGATATGCCTCGAACAGATTGAATGCATATCCTATCACTCAAGGTGGTCTTCTAGGAAATTCCGTTAAGAAGGACGTGCATCGTGAACGTACTGGAAGAGTGGAAGCTAGGAAATATCTAAAGAAAAGCTGTTGTCACCGCATTGAATGCCCTGCAGCTAACTTTCTGACCGCATTTATGTGGAGAATACCCCTGAACAGTGCTGCTTTGACTACCACAACTCACAGAAGTAAGAGAGAGTGTCTGATGGGACAAGCACTCAAGTAGTGGCTCAGATGATCAACAAGTGTAGGATCAAGATGGTCAAAAAGAAACTATATAATGGAAGGGATCCTCCATAAGTACGGGATCGAAAATTGATAGAAGAAAGCATTGTAGCAATCTAAATTGTATTTGTAATGGTTTCCAATTAATATATACTAGAACTTACCTTCTCGGACTGAGCCGAAAGTGAACTTATCTAGATCAATCCTTCTAACTTTTGTTTGATTATCTTTCAAACCTATTCTATTCGTTGTCCACCTCATTAACGCTTAGTTCTCCAACCCACTCTCTACAAATTTGTTGTGCTGGGCTCATTGGGCCTATATCCCTTTACATTTTGGGTTTGGGTTTCAAAACGTGTCCCTACAATTGGCACTGTCTGTGGGGAGTACTTGTGTAATAGTGAGTGCAACGGTGAAGCATGGTAGGATCAGGTCCTCATCAACAAGAATCCATGGGTTCCCAACAACAAAAAACGATTTCCTTAACCTTGAACGTAGGTGAGATCGGGAAGGTAGTGTGCACACCACACATACTAGTAGAAGCCACTATCGAGTTGGAAGTCACGTCTCTCAAGAGCAGCACAACAGGGCTATGCAAAGGGAGATTGACCATCTAAAGAAGAAGTTGCATGCACGGCGAAGACAAACTCCCTCTCAGTCTGACTCCTCTTCTAATGGTGAGAAAGACAGTAGTTATCGGCATAGATCAAGGACTCCTCCCAGTGAGTTTTTCTCATATGAAGAGGAACACCACCGTAAACGTAGAAATAGGAACAAGTCTTCCAGAGGTGTGGGAAATGATGCGATGAGCAAGGCACTCAACCAAATTTCCAAATCCCCTTTTATGTGCAAAATCGAGGAAGGCACACTCCCTCGGTGGTTCAACTAACCAACCTTCACCATCTACAATGGTAGAACAAACCCCGTGGAGCATGTGAGCTACTTCAATCAGAGAATGGCAGTCCACTCAAGGAATGAAGCCCTAATGTGCAGAGTGTTCCCGTCCAGCCTAAGGCCGGTGGCGATAAGGTGGTTCGATGGCTTGAGGCCAGATTCTGTTGATTCTTTTAATGAACTCACCCAGGCTTTTGGGTCTCGTTTTATGACGTGCAGCAGGGTTTCTCGACCCTTAGATTCCTTATTTTCCATGTCTATGAGAGAGGGTGAAACCCTAAAAGCATACTCGGATTGCACTAGGAGATGTTTAATGAGATAGATGGTAACTTTGACGACGTGGCCATCAGCATTTTCAAAGTCGGCCTCCCAACCAAACACGGTTTGAGGAAGTCTTTGACTGGAAAACCTTTCACTAGTGTACGCCAACTCATGGACAAAATTGATAAGTATAAGAAGGTTGAGGAAGACTAGCAACAGGGAAAAGGAAAAGCTAAGGTTGTCTTTCAGGAAATGAGGGATTTCAGGTCAGACCAATACAACAATAACAATCGACCTTGGAGGGATTTTACTGGGTAGTCAGGGCTTGCCAATACTTAGGTGGTTGGTGTGGTGTTCCAAGAACCGGTGCATCAGGTTCTAGAAAAAATTAAGAATGAGCCATTCTTTAAATGGCCAAACAAGATGGCCGGAAACCCCATGAGGCGCAACCAGAGCCTTTCCTACCAATACCATCAAAACCAAGGACACACTACGAAGGATTGCAGAAATTTGTGGGATCATCTGGACTAATTGGTCTAGGAAGGAAAATTGAAACATCTTTTGCATCATTCCAATGGTCTGTAGGGTCAAGCAAGTTCAAAACCCCGAAGAGATGCTTCTTCAAGACTTCCTTTGAGAACGATCAATGTCATCTTTGCTGCTCCAGGGAAGACCGGTTCTTGTTCCTCTAGAGTGATGTCTATGGCTTGGCTATTCGCCGAAGATAATAATCTGGAGCTGAAGAGGGCTAGATTGGATATCCAATCAACACTAAGTTTTTCAGACGAGGATAAGATTGGAACCATACAGCCCCACGATGATGCTTTGGTGGTCACGCTCAAGATTGGTGGGTACACCGTGAAGAGAGTGATGGTGGACCAAGGCAGTGGTGCTGAAATTATGTACCCTGATTTGTACAAGGGGCTAAAGTTGAGACCCAAGGACTTAACAACCTATTACTCTCCTTTGGTAAGTTTTGATGAGAAGGTAGTCATTCCGAGGGGTCAGATAAGACTACCTGTGCAAACTGGTTCAGAAATGGTGGAGGTGGACTTCATCGTGGTGGATATCTATTCCCCTATACGGCCATTGTGGCCAGGCCCTAGCTCCATGTCCTAGGAGCCGTTTCTTCTACTTTACACTAGAAGGTGAAATATCCGTTGGGGGGTCACATTGAAGAGATTGTGGGGAGTCAATCCACAACTAGGCAATGCTTAGTGGCTGCCATTTTACATCAACCCGAAGCTGAGACTTCGGCCTCCACCGGAGGGGGCTTATAACAATCAAAGGCTCCGGCATTGCCTATAAATGGATCAGACGAGGAGGCAAAATGCAAAGATTTAGAAACAGTTATGGTCGGTAATGACCCGGAGAAGTTCTTTCAGATCAGAGCTTAGCTGCCTCCTTAGGAGAAGGAAGAGCTAATGGAGTTTCTTAGGAAAAATCTTAATGTATTTGCGTGGAGTGCTTACGAAGCCCCAGGGTGGATTTGAGTTTCATCCATCATCATTTAAATGTTAATCCAGTTGTCACTCCCAAAAGCCAACCACATCGGCGCTCATCCAAAGACCATTCTGATGCTGTCAGAGACGAGGTGATGAAACTTAAGCAAGTAGAGGTTGTTAAGGAGGTGTTCTACCCTGAATGGCTGGCCAATACCATGGTAGTAAAAAAGAAAAATAGGAAGTGACGAGTGTGTGTAGACTTTACAGACTTGAACAAAGCCTGTCCAAAAGACCACTTCCCCCTGCCTCGAATAGATCAATTGGTGGATGCAACAGTAGGCCATCCTTGAATGAGTTTCTTAGATGCCTTCCAGGGATACCACCAGATACCACTGGTCTTGGACGATCAAGAGAAGACAGTTTTTGTCACCCCCACTAGAAACTACCACTATAAGGTGATGCCTTTTGGTCTAAAAAATACGAAATCTACTTATCAGAGGATGATGACTGGGATGTTTAAGCTGTAGTTGGGCAAGAATATCGAGGTCTACATAGATGACATGGTGGTGAAAAGTAAGGTTGTGTCCGAGCATGTGGGAGACCTTGGGAGTATTTTTGAAATTCTAAGGAAACACAAATTGTGCCTCAATGCTTCTAAGTGCTCTTTTGGAGTAGGATCAGGCAAGTTTTTGGCTACATGGTAACTCATCGGGGAATTGAGGTTAATCCTGATCAAATTATGGCAATTAACAGTTTACAACCACCTCGAAATCCCAAGGAAATCTAAAAGCTAACTGGAATGGTTGCTGCCTTAAATCGATTCATCTCTTGGTCAGCGGATAGATGCAGACCTTTCTTCCTATTGATGAATAAGTGGAAGGGATTTGAGTGGACTGAAGAGTGTGCAATAGCCTTCTAACAGCTTAAGGAATATCTTTCTCGGCCGCCCATCATGTCCAGTCCTAAGATGGACGAAGTCCTATTTGCTTATATTGTCGTGGCCCCTTATGCTGTAAGCTTGGTGTTGATACAAGTTGATAGCGGCATACAAAAGCCAGTTTACTATGCGAGCAAGTCACTACATGAGGCTGAGATCTGTTATTTACCACTGGAAAAGGCCATTTTGGCTATGGTACATGTTACACGTAAACTCCCCCATTACTTCTAGGCACACATAGTTGTTGTCCTACCTCAGTTTCCGCTCAAAGTTCTGCTCCGAAGTGCTGATTATTAGGGATGGCAATTGTGGCCCGATCCGCAGGTACCTGGTCCAGCCCGATCCTAATGGGTCGGGTTTTACCCGGTTCGATAAAGAATAGGGTCGGGTTTGGGTTTTTAAAAAAAAACCCAAAGCGGGTCCAGGTTTTTTGCAAAATCCGGCCCGAACCCGGACCCGACCCGACCCGGTTACAAGTTAAGAAAATTACAAAAAAAAACCCTCATATATATATATATACTTATAAACCCTAAAACTAATCCTCTCTCATTTCACAACACACTAACCAGCCGCCACTCTCGTTTCCCAATCTCACTGCTGGCACTATCTCCGCCCTTCCTCAAGCACTCTCAATCCCTCAAGCGATCAAACATATTGGATTTGGTGGAGTTGTACAATTTGGAGACGAAGTCTTGGGAGACTCTGCCGCCGATGAAGAAGCCGAGGAAGATGTGTTTTGGTGTGTTCATGGATGAGAAGTTTTATGTGATTGGGGGAATTAGAGGACCTGATTTGAAGGTTCTTTTCGTGTTTTTGTGAGCAAAATCTGGGTTTGGGTTTTTCTCTTTTCGTGATTTTGTGAGCAAAATATGGGTTTGGGCTTTTTTTTATGAGCTAAATTTGTTGAGTTTTTTTTGGTGTTTCGTTGTTGAGATTTTCATATTTGCTGAGTTTATTTCTAGGTTTGCAAAAATTACTGGGATTTGTTGGATTTATTGTACAGATTGGTTTGTTAGATCTTGGCATTCGTTTGGATGGAAAGAAAATGTTGTGATTGCCAAGAAAATTACATATATATTCTGTTATTTGTGATTTTGGGATTGTTCTGATTTCTGGGTGTATGATTTTGGGCCGGGGCCCGACGGAGCGGGTCTAGGCCCCGAAAAAAAATCCGATTAATAATCGGTGCGGGTCTAGGTCGTGAGTCCTAACTCGCGGGTCGGGTCCGAATATAAAGAAACCCGGCCCGAACCCGATTCGTTGCCATTCCTACTGATTATACAGGGAGGATTGCCAAGTGGGGTACGATCTTTGTGGCTTTTGACATCAAGTATATGCCTCGCACCTCTATTAAGGGCCAGATCTTCGCAGATTTGGTGGCCGAATTCGCTGAATCCCCATTGGACAAAGAGGTAAAAACACAATCCATGGATGGAAAATCAGTTGGCACAATCATCTTGAAAGAACCTTTATTCTGGAAGGTATATGTTGATGTTGCAGTGAATCAAAGGGGATCCGGAGTGGGGCTAGTTTTAATCTCGCCTAAGAAAATCACCATTGAGAAATCGTTAAGATTAGGCTTCTCAACCACAAATAACGAGGCTGAGTATGAGGCTCTGCTAGAAGGAATGTCTATGGTTCAAAGAATGGACGGAAAGGCAGTGGAGATGTTCTCGAACTTAAGATTGGTCGTAGGCCAAGTGAAGGGAGATTTAGAAGCAAGGGATCAAAGAATGCAAGGATACTTAAGTCAAGTGAGGCATTTGCAATCAGGTTTTGAATCTTTCAGCCTATCACACCTCCCTAAAAGTGGAAACACACATGCTGACTCCCTAGCCACGCTTGCAACCTCTTTGGCACAGAGCCTGCCTCGGATCATCCTTGTAGAGGACTTGTGCAAACCCACAGAGGTAAGGAAAGAGGTGGTCCATGTTCACCAAGTTAGAGTGGGGCCTAGCTAGATGGACCCCGTGGTACTATTCTTGAAAGAGGATATCCTGCCCAAGGAGAAGTCCGAGGTTGACAAGATACGAAGAAAGGCTCCTCAATTCTGGCTATTCGAGGACCAAAAACTGTACAAGTACTCTTTTTCTGGGCCATATCTCTGCGTACACCCTGAGGTATCAGAATTACTCTTGGAGGAGTTACATGAAGAGATTTGTAGAAGTCATATAGGAGGCAGATCCTTGTCTCACAGAGTTATTACACAGGGCTATTGGTGGTCAAACATACAAAAGGAAGTACAAGAATATGTGAAAAAATGCGATCAATGCCAAAAATTTGCACCAAACGTGCACCAACCAAGAGGAGTCCTTAATCTCCTGTCCAGATCTTGGCCATTTGCTCAATGGGGCTTGAACATTGTTGGCCATTTTCCCAAGACAGCAAGAAATAAGAGGTATTTATTGGTCGGCACTACTTCACTAGTTCAAGGTCCCTCATACTCTCATCTCGGACAATGGCCTTCAATTTGATAACAAGTCTTTCAGGAGATACTGTTGTGACCTGGGAATTATGAATAGATATTCCACCCTAGCTTATCCCTAAGGGAATGGCCAAGCAGAGGCTATTAACAAGGTCATAGTGAACACACTTAAGAAAATGTTGGATGATGCAAAGGGAAAATGGGTGGAAGAACTGTCACATGTCCTCTGGACATATTGAACCATACCTCACAAGTCCATAGGGGAAACTCCATTTTCAATGACTTACGGAGTCGAGGCTGTTATTCCTTTAGAGACTAGTTTCCCAACCCTGAGAACTAGCTCCTTCAATCCGAGCAATAACAACGAGCTGATAGAAAAGAGCTTAAACTTAATTGAAGAAATGAGAGAAAATGTAATGGTCCAATTGGCATATTACCAACACAAACTCAAGCAAGGTTATGATGCCAATGTGAAGCTGAGACCGTTAGCGTCTAGTGACTTGGTGTTAAGAAAGGTTCTAAGCACTGCAAAGAACCCAGTATGGGGAAAGCTGGGACCCAATTAGGAGGGCCCATATCGCATCACCTTGGTGGCTGGTATAAGAGCATATTTCCTTGAAAGCCTAGATGAACATGTAATACCACGTCCTTGGAATGTAAACAACCTAAAAATGTATTATTATTAATGAAATTTTCCTTTGTCATATGCTCATTTGTTGTGTAAATACATCGTACTTCCTATGATATCTTTATAAGTGTTAAACAGAACCTTAGTCATGCCTGATCACTCGGACCACATACTTTGGGAAAATTAGCACTTAATGACTCTTTATAAGTGTTAAACAGAACCTTAGTCATGCCTGGTCCCTCGGACCACATACTTTGGGAAAATTAACACTCAATGACATCTTTATAAGTGTTGAACAGAACCTTAGTCATGCCTAGTCTCTCGGACCACATAGTTTGGGAAAATTAATACTTAATGACATCTTTATAAGTGCTGAACAGAACCTTAGTCATGCCTGGTCCCTCGGACCACATACTTTTGGGAAAATTAACACTCAATGACATCTTTATAAGTGTTAAACAGAACCTTAGTCATGCTTGGTCCCTCGGACCACATACTTTGGGAAAATTAACACTCAATGACATCTGTATAAGTGTTAAACGGAATCCTAGTCATGATTGGTCCCTCGGATCACATACTTGGGAAGAACTAACACTATGATATCCATTGGTCTTGTACTAAGTGTCAAAACAGATCCAGAATTATATCCAACTCCTCGGATGGATGGCTTTGGGTAAGTTAAAACCCTTATGTATTTATTTAAGTGATGAGCAGGATGAAGGTTGTCCGCCCCCTTATTTTTTAAGTGTACATCTATCTCCATCATATTCGGCCTCCATTATAAGAGGTTCAATTCTCAATACAAATATGTGGTAAACCTCTTTATTGCTGGCACTTGATCAAATTACTTAAATTATTAGCGGTGTATTATTATTGGTTTTTATTAAAGACAGAATAACAACAGTTCAATGCTTTTTGTGATAGTAATAAGCTTCAAAGCACATAAAGTAAACAAGGAATAAAAAGAAAAAAAATTTCATTAAACAAAGGAAATACATTATATACATAGACAGAATGTCATTACCAAAAAAAAACTACAAAAGAAACTGCAAGAAAATCCTAAGTGCTAAGCCTTGGCCTTTGGAGGAGGAGGGTCTTCTTTCTAGCTCAGCTGAGAGGTAGGAGCATCCTTAGCCTTAGGATTAGCTTCTTTAGACTTGGCCTCTGCTTCCTTGACCTCGACAGTGTCTTTGGCCTCTAAGGGGGGCTTGGTCCCTATGCCCTTACCTTTATCTTCATCAGCCCTTTGGCCTTGATCACCAACTTGGCTGAGTCCTTTCGAAACCTTAGGGAGGGGGAGAGTAGTTTAAGCAGCTAAGGGCTGCTTTGAAGCAAGGGCAAGGGGAGGAGGGATGGCACCTGGAACTTCGCAAATATTTGGGTAATAGTATATGCTCCCACGTTGTCTCCATGCCGAGTCTGCAGGAACTCCTGGAACATTAAGGGCCACATCCCATGTTGCATTGTAGTAGTCCCCGCATACCTTGGCTAGCTCCTCAGTGAGCCTAGCCTATGTCTCCTTCACGCCGAGGGCGTAAGATGCTTGCCTTTCAGTCTCTATTACCTCCTTGGCCAATTGAGCTGCCTCCTTGACCTTCTGCAGCTCTGCCTTCAGATCTAGCATAAGTTGCCTTGAAGTGGCCAACTCTATCTCGGTCTGATAAAGCAACTTGTGCTGATCCTTAGCTTGAGTCTGAGCATTCTTCAGTCCAGCCTCAGCGCTCTTTCTCTCTCTCTCCTCGACAATCAGCTTGAAGGCTAGCTCTTTATTTTCCTCATTCACGGCACCTAGGGCCTTTTCAGTCTCGAGGCGGAGGTGGACCTCATTCTTAGCATCATTTCAGGCCTTATTGACCCATTCCTCTGCCATATAGACCTCCTGGATAATCTGCACAAAAACAATATTACAACCCTATATGAACGAAAGAAAAAACTTATTAGTACTAAAATAAATAAAAATTATAAGGATGTGAACTTACCATAGCAAGGTCCCTTTTTAGGGACATAAAGAGGTCTTGCTACTTCAGCTTCCTCACAGCGTCCATATCCTTGGGTAAAAGGAGTGGCTGCTCCAAGGCCTCAGCCATGTACGCAAAATGACCTCTTTGGAACTCCCTGACAAAGGCATTCTAAGGGATGGCGGCCCCATCCACCTCAAGCTGAAGAGCCCAGGTATGGTGGGGAAGGCGCACCTCGACTAGACTTTGTTCCTCTCGGCTGTCCATCGAGGAAGACCTCTTGTCCTTGGGGTTTTTGGTAGTTTTTTGTTGTTTGGAGCCCTTCTGAGGGGCCACCTCCCCCTACTCAAGCTCCTGCACTGGCCTCTTCTTCTTTAGATTTGGAAGGGCGTGTAGTCCAAGGTTAATAGGGGGCAGAGGGGGAGGAGGGGGAAGAGTATGAGGAACTTGAGACTTGGGGACTTCTTGTGAAGATGACCCCTTGTTCCTTACATCCATGAGGTCTCTCAGGCTTTGTTCCCCCAGTTCAGTGCCATTTCGTCTTCCTCTTCTTTGGAGGTGCTGTCTAGATAAGCAATTACCAAAGTAGGGAAGTGAACACCCGAGTGCCTATCAGTCTCTTCCTTGGCGTCCGTAATGTTAACTATGGGAGCCACTTGAATCTCCTCTTCTTCAAAATGAAATTTGTCTATCTCCTCCTCGAGTGATAGACGTGAAGAGGTGATCTCCTCCCTCGGCACTACTGCTGCCTCGGGTAAAACCTGTTTAAGTGGTAGTACAACAGGTGGAAGATCTCTCCGAGCTAAGAAACTAGGCACGGAGACGTCTATGCGAGCCAATCGGCAGTCACCAGCTCTTATTGCTTGACCCACCTCTTGGAAGATTCTTGACAGAGGCTTGTAGTCAATTACTAAGTGCATGGCCCGTAGTTGCCAGTCTTCACTTATGAATATCTCCGACCTCAGTAATTTGTTGAGAGCCAAAACGTTGACCAGGCTGAGTCTCAGAGCAACGTGCCTTTTATTTACAAAAACGTCCGAGAAGGAAATCACGATCAAACCATTGAAAATTATCATCAGAAGAAGATAAAGTGTTGAAAATGGAAAGAGATGAAACAAAAAGGGCTAAATCCCCTACCAAAGGGACTAATCCTAGGGTACCCTGCCTGGCTCTCCCTCCCGAGTTGGGCAGTGAAGACCGTCATGCCACTCCTCGAAGACAATCAGGTAGTTATCCTTCATACCTTTGTTAGACTTGAGAAGACATGATATCAGTCTCACAACGTCGGACTGAGACTTGAAGTAATACCTCGTGCTGGCAAGTTTATGGCACTAGTACATATGAACAATGTCGTGCCATGTGAGCCCCAAGCCCATCTACTCATTGAGAGCGTCTATGCTACCCAGGACCCTAGATAGGTTAAGAACGCACTGGTGGGGAGTCAACCTGTGGTTGATCAGATAGTCTCAGGTCACCCTACCCATGGGGAGTGTCATTCCTCCTTCTATGAAAGCGATCATAGGAATGACAACCTCCCCTTCCTCCCTATGTGTGATTATTTGGTATGGGGTGCAATATTGCAAGGCTACTCCCCGCGGAATGTGATACTTAGCCCTAAACCTTTCCATACCGGCATCATAATCTACTAAGTTCTTAAACCTACCCATCTGATCAAGCTAAAGGGAAGTGGGTGAAGTTTTTAAAGAAAGGAGATGAAGAATGGAGGGCTGAGGAGATTGGCCAAGGAGAAAATAACCTAGAAAAGAAATAAAAACTTACGGGAAAGTTAACAGGTAACACTGTTGGAAGTTCTTGAAAGATTGAGAATTCTTGGAAGATTGAAAGTTCTTGAAAGGTTAAGAGCTCTTAAGAGTTTGAGAATTTTTGTAAAGTAAGAAAAAGTGAGCCCTTTAGGCGCCTTATATAGGAGGAGGAATTGAGTGGGAGTTATCCTACTCAAAATTCAAAGAAAAATGTCCACCATTGGACTTGCCTCTCACCGTTGGATGCGAGGAACAAAGCGCCACATGGAGCAATTAATGACGCATTGCGGGCTTCGAAGTGTCAGTAACAATTATGAGGAGCGCCAAATGGTGTTCCCACGTGTATAAATTAGAAGAATTAGTAGTTTTAAACTCTTAAAAAATCAAAATCCCACTTTTTCTCCTCGGATGAGGGGGGAAAATCAGAATTTTGAGGGGCTATTGTAGGGATAAAGTCCTAAAACTGTATATTAGGCCTTGGGCTTTGGTCGAGGACATTGATTGGTTCGAGGATGATAAATAGTTGTGAGAATGTTGAGTTCAGAGTCCCCCAAAGTAACATGCAAGTGGAAAGGCTGGAGAAGGTGGTCCGAGGAGGAATATCTCCTCGGATATGCCTTGGATAGATCGAATGCATATTCTATCACTCAAGGTGGCCTTCTAGGAATTTTCGCTAAGAAGGACATGCATCATGAACGTATTGGAAGAGTGGAAGCTAGGAAATATCTAAGAAAAAACTACTGTCACCGCATTGAATGCCCTGCAGCTAACTTTCTAGCCGCATTTATGTGGAGAAGACCCCTGAACAATTCATCTTGACTACCACAACTCACAGAAAGCCAGAGAGAGTGTTTGATGGGACAAGTACTCAAGTAGTGGCTCAGATGATTAACAAGTGTAGGATCAAGATGGTCCAAAGGAAACTATATAATGGAAGGGATCCTCCATAGGTAGGGGATCGAAAATTGATAGAAGAAAGCACTGTAGCAATCTAAATTGTATTTGTAACGGTTTCCAATTAATATATACTAGAACTTACCTTCTCGAACTGAGCTGAGAGCGAACTTATCTAGATCAATCCTTCTAACTTTTGTTTGATTATCTTTCAGACCTATTCTATCTGTTGTCTACCTCATTAGAGCCTAGTTCTCCAATCCACTCTCTACAAATTTATTGTGTTGGACTTATTGGGCCTATATCCCTTTACATTTTAGGTTTTGGCTTCAAAACGTGTCCCTACATCTAGGCTTTAGGAATTATCTTCTTTTTTTTAATGGGAATTTAGGCATTATCTTAGAATTATCTTTAAATTTTTTACACTTCATGAAAATCTCCTTGTAAGGATACCAATTAATTGAGTATGCAAATTGCTCATAATGTATTATTCCCTTTTGATAAGAAAAAGAAGGTAGAAGTATTTTATTGAACTACTCCATTAATATGCTTAGTTTTTACTTCACAATTCAAATTTAGATATTATGATACAATTGATATTGATAAATAAAAAACTTAAAAATTTACTAAAATTATTCCATTATAAAAATCTATTGAAAAGGTACAATGGAGTATTGTATTATTAATAAGTTTTTCAATGAAATTTGTATTTGAATTAATGATAAGAAATTTGGAAATTCTTTAAAAAAATTATGTTGGGATAAGATTCTCTCCCATAAAATCCTTCAATTTCCTCCAATTTTTAGTAAAATGCAAGATACTTGACATTTATTTAATTTTGTGTGATTGATGAAAATTAAAGAAAATTGAATATTTAAATAGGTAGGGATCTTATTCTTATCCCAATCTAAATTAGAATAAACTAGATTAATTAATTGGAATTCCATAAGAGATGGGGTTATGGGTTTTGAACCCAACACCTCATGGATTTCATGATGTTTTCAGAAGTCAGAACCATTGTGCCAACTTATTGAGGTTTTAATTATTTAGTTTAGATATATATGAGCTTGTTAATTTCAATATGAAATCAACAAATGGATAAGTATAAATTTGATTATTTGTTGGTAGGTAGATCATTAGAGCTGCTTGAACTTTAAGAAATACTAACTTAGAATTTTAAAGATTCACTTGGTCGATAACTATTGATGTAAAACAAAGCCATCACTCATCAAAATTGATTTATTATGTAACAATGTAATCATTGGCATAAAATATATCGATTTATGATACATTAATTATTAATAATTTACTTTTTAGTTGCCACTTCAAGAGAAGAGCTTTATAGTTTAGTAATATTAACTAATTTCTTTATAAAAAGAATCGAAGTTCAAATTTCCAATTTCCAATTCTTGTAACAACTCAATTATTTAAGAAAGAAATTACTTTTTTAAGGAAAAATACAAAATTTACTTTTAAGTCCCACGCTATGAAACAGGGAAGCATTTGGTTGATTTGGTACATTTGTTATAAGAGATATGTTATGTGTAATGTGAGACCAGAAATACTACATGCAATGATAGAAAGTTTAGCCTTAGCTATTGTTAAAACGTTGACTTTATGAGGGCCAATAATTGTTTCTTTTTCCTATATTTCATTGGCAAGGACATTAATTACAAGATGAGGACCTAAGACATCAATCAATTTTTGGTGTAGGTAGGGATCGAACTCCAGATCATTTATTCAGCCATTAGAGACATTATCAGTTGAGCTAATTGAAATCCAGGATTTAAAATTGAGATTTCCATTCTTAAATCTCAATAAATTGACCATTGTTCAATTTTGGTGTAGGCATGGATTAAACATATGATTTTTTTTTTTTTTTTTTGGAGAAGGAATCTCAAAATAGTTTGCAACACTTTAAATCTAAAAATAGTAATTTGTAAGTGCACAAGATTCGTTCATGTAGTTGATTAATTTATAGAATGAATTTTTTTTACTGATACTTATTAAAGTAATTTTTTTTTTAAATAATTTTGTTTTCATTTAGGGAAAGGATTTGCCACAAATTAAGTTGCAGCAATTCCTGCAAAAAGGCACACATGTCAATGCCCCAAATAAACACCTGTCTAGACTTATATTTAAATGAAAATTTCCTTATCAAGATTGAATTTTTCATCAAATGGCCACTTGACATGTGTGTATTTTAACAAATCATTTCCCTTTGGTTTATTTCAGATCCCCTTTTTTGATATGATAGGGGTGTTTAGAATTAATTTTTAAATCCAAATATTTTGTATCTTATTTATTATAAGAAACTCATTCATGTAATTTACAAAATAGATTTTCTTGATATGTTTAAATTAACATTTTGTTTTTAAAATATCGAATGTTTAACTTTAGGGCTTTAGGAATTGTCTTATTATTATTATTATTATTATTATTATTATTATTATTATTATTATTATTTATGGGAACTTTAGGCTTAATATTAGAATTTGCTTTAATTTTTTTATAATTCATGAAAAACTGCTTGTAAGGATGCCAGTTGTTAGGGTACTTTTTTTTTTCACACTTAATTTTATTTAAGTACCACCTATTTATTTTCAAATACCACTAATAAGTTATTGGGTTTTCCCAAATATTTTTTACTCTATTATTATGTTAATCACAAATATTTCATATCTCATTATCTAAATTGGGTCATGATATAAACTATCACAAAAAGCCCAAAAAAACTCATGTTTTATCTAATTTTATTATTATTATTTAGATAAGCCCAAAACCGGCCCTATGAGCCCAATACATACATCCTATTCTATTTAAAGCCCAAGAATACACATGCTTGACAATATTTGAAAAGCCCATGATTCAAGTCCATGGCAAAATAATTTTATCAATGGAATTCAAATCCATAATCAAAGCCCATGATTTAACCCATGGCTAGGGGTGTCCACGGGTCGGGCCGGGTTAGGTTTGTGCCCAACCCGGACTCAACCCGACATTATCGAATGGGGAAGATTTTGATCTACAACCGACCCGAATAAAGTTTCAGATCAATCGAGTCGGGTCGTATCAGTTTTCAAGTGTGAATTGGTCAGTTTCGGGTTTTTCGATTCGTCGATTTTTGGCCAAAATCTGGCCGAATCTAACGAGAGTTAGGCGAGATTCCTTAGGATTTATGAAAATTTGGCCAAGATTTGGCTAAGTTGGATTTGGGCTTACCGGAGTTTTAGCCGAGTTTGAGTAGATCTAGGTTGGATTCGCCGGAATTGAGCCGATCTGAGTAAGGAAGAGACCAAATCTTGGCCGAATTTGAGCTGATCTGAGTGAAGGAAGCCTAAATGGTGCCGGATTGGAGCTCAGAAGTGCCAGATCATCATCAGATCCAGGTGATTTTCGTCATTCTTTGAGTTTTTGTCCTACGGGTTGGGTGGCTCAGGTTTTTAAGGACGAAACCCGCTGCTCGACCCACCGGAGTTAGGTTTTGATAGTTGAGACCCGTCACCGACCTGTCAGAGGTGTCAGCCTGGCCGTGACGGGTCGATTCCGGTCGAGTTGGTTGGTTCCGGTCGAGTGTCCAAGGGTCGGGCCGGGTTAGGTTTGTGCCCAACCCGGACTCAACCCGACATTATCGAATGGGGAAGATTTTGATCCACAACCGACCCGAATAAAGTTTCAGATCAATCGGGTCGGGTCGTATCAGTTTTCAGGTGTGAATTGGTCGGTTTCGGGTTTTTCGATTCGTCGGTTTTTGGCCGAAATTTGGCTGACTCTAATGAGAGTTGGGCAAGATTCCTTCGGATTTATGAAAATTTGGCCGAGATTTGGCTAAGTTGGATTTGGGCTTACCGGAGTTTTGGCCGAGTTTGAGTAGATCTGGGTTGGATTCGCCGGAATTACGTAGATCTGAGTAAGGAACAGACCAGATCTTGGCCGAATTTGAGCTGATCTGAGTGAAGGAAGCCTAAACGTTGCCAGATTGGAGCTCAGAAGTGCCAGATCATCACCAGATCTAGGTGATTTTCGTCATTCTTTGAGTTTTTGTCCGGCGAGTTGGGTGGCTCGAGTTTTTAAGGACGAAACTCGCCACTCGACCCGCCGGAGTTAGGTTTTGACAGTTGAGTCCCGTCACCGACCTGTTAGAGGTGTCAGCCTGGCCGTGACGAGTCGGTTCCGATCGAGTTGGTCGATTCCGGCAGGTCTTCGGTTTGCATGGACACCCCTACCTATGGCAATTTTATCAATGGAATTCAAATCCATAATCAAAGCCTATGGTTTAAACCCAATGCAATTTATTTATCCAAAACCCAATTCTCATTAGCAACATTAAAGCCCAATTCTCATTGGCAATATCAAAACCCAGTTCTCACTAGCAATATTAAAACCCAATTTTCATTGACAATATCAAAGTCTAATTTTCATTGGCAATATCAAAGCTCAGTTCTTACTGGCAATATTTAAAACCCAATTCTTATTAGCAATATCAAAGCCTAATTCTCATTGGCAATATCAAAAGCCCAAGCTAATTACTTGACACTATTTTATCAAAAGCCCAAGGTTGTTAATACTTAACAAAATACTATATCATAATTATTTCTCTTAAAAGTCAAATAATGAACATTTCTCAAAAAAAAAAAAAAAGTCAAATAATGAACAATACTTTAGATTCTTAAATTTATTACTATAATATTACAAGCTCATGGAATTTATGAATTATCTATTCTCAAAATCCATGGCAATCATCTTATAGAAGCTCATGGAAAGTTATGATTATCTTAAACGCATGAAATTTGTTTATTTATACCATTTATAAACCCATGGAATTTATATAAGAACCCATGGTCACTATTTATCTTATACATTTTTAATATTTATTTTCAAAATTCATGATAATTATTCACTTTATTATGATTATCTATAGAAAACCCCATGAGAATATCACATTATTCCACTATAGTGATTGTTGCCATCTTTTATTTGAAACCCATGAATATTGCTTCTATTTAAAACCCATGATAAATATTATTCTCAAGAAATATTGGAGGTCATTATTTAAAAGCCCCAAAGAAAATATCATTTACAAAAATAATCCATAGCAAAAATTATGAGAAACTATACAAGTTGTTATTTAAAACCCATGTAAATTAATACCCAAAACTTATCATAAATATTTATTAAAGCTTATGGATTCATTTTATTTCTACTAACAACTAAAACCCATGTAGAATAAAAATCTATGGCAATATACGGTAACTTTGTCCATTTTGTAGGGCTCACAATGAGAAAGCAAAAGGATAAGTCCAAGTGGAGAGAACCACCAAGTTAGAGGCCCACCAAAATACTTAGCCCTCATGGCCAAGCCCAACAAGAAATCTCAGTCAAAACAGCTCATGTGTGCAAACTGACCCCACTGGAGAACTCCATTTAGTTCTGCTTTCTGCTGGAGGTCACCTCAAAAAGCAACTAAGCTCCCAAACCAAATTAGGAGCTGGCCACTTATCCCACTACTAACTCTGATGTGAACAGTACCAGAGGCTGACACCTAAGGGCAAATGGGTAATAAATACCATTTTTCCCTAAGTTTTGGTCATAACTCAAGGAAGCCATAACCAAGACCTCCAAGCTCATGAAATCCTCAACCAAATAGTTTATTTTATTATTAAAAATGTATGTAATTGGTTCATAAACCAAGCCCATGAGTCCTAAAGGAGAAAATTAGGAAAAATTGGTTTGGAAGGCATAATGGGGTGTCCAGCAGCGAAAATTTTATCTTGTACCTGGCATATATGCCAGGTACACCATATACTAGCTCGTCTAGTAGAAGCTTCCAGCAGAGACATCAATGGTTGACACTTGGCTTGGAGTGTCAACCAATCCTCTTAAACTCTGATCCTAGTGGCAACAAGCAAGATTTCTAATCCTCATACTTGCTCTAATCTTATTGGGCGAAATTAATCTTCAAATCCCAACATTTAATGCCTAGATTAGGAGCATCTCAGCCTCCAACTGTATTACCCAAATAAGCAAAACACATAAAAAGCAAGTCTCACCATTTTGGGCCAAATCTCATAAAAGATATCTAGGCTTTTGCTACTATCAGACCTGGTCCTTTATATATTTTGCTAATCAATCCGTTAAACTTCACTATAAAAGGGAACTACCATAAACTCATGGAAGACAACAATCTTATCATAAAACCTTACCCATCATGCTATTTTCAACCCATAAGTTAGTCCCTTAGTTCAGAAACTAGACTTTAGTCCATAAATGCTCATATACACTTACCCATAAACATCACATTCTATCTTCTCAAAAAATCCTAGCACCTAAAAATAGTCATAAACAACCCCTCTTTACACCATACCCGAAAATGGTTAAACACCACTTCATCTCTCTTCCATATTTCCATATGTTCACTCATACTTCCATAAAGTCATTTCCATAACTTACTATACATATATACATTCATCATTATGGGCATGATATGGCACATGGAGATATTGTTTAAACATTTGCTGCACTAGATGGACACTCTCTCTCTCTCCCTTTATTCCATCCTATTTTTTCCTCTTTTACTTGTAATTATAAAGTCTTTAATCCTTTCTTATTGCTATTATGATGAAAGCCATAATGTTTTGGATACTATAGAAGTTTTTCCCTATGTTGACTTAATAATAATAAGGAAAACATATGATTTTTACCATGTAAACACTTATTAACTTGTCAAACGTTTACCGCTAGAGGTTTGGCATAATCATTGATGAATCGTTTTTTCTCTTGTGTACTTGTTATAATGGACCCACTTTTATATTAACCAACTATGGAAAAAATGCATAATTTTTACTACGTAAATACATTTATTAATTTCCCAAACATCTACCGTTGGATGTTTCTCTTGCTTATTGCTAGATTATTATTTAAACACTTGTTATAGTGGGCCATCCTTTGTGCTAGCTTATCTTTGTAGGAGGTATTTTTAGGGTCTTATTATAATTTTTGTTGGATACAACCTAGAACTTGAGCAAAGTGGGCCTTTCATACTTCATCGATAGCCTTTAAGCCGTCAAGTCTCAATCTTGACTCCCCTAATATCATATGGGCGACGAAAAATGCCCCCAACAATTAGGGGTGTCAAATGGGTGGGTTCGGGGTAGGCATAATTATGTTGGGTATATAAAACTCATTTACCCATTAAAACCCATTTAACTAATTGCTTCTAACTCAAATTTAACCCAACTCAATTATTATGAGTAAACCCCAACTTACCCAATTACCCAATTATCAAAATTACAAAAATGCCATTAAAGTGAAAATCTCAACGCTTTCTTGAATTCTCTTTTCGACTAAATTTTCAGAGATCACAATAATATTACAAAAATAAAAATAATTATAAATTCTATTTTCCCTCAGCTTTCTCAGCAACCAAATAGGAAATCAATAACGAAAACTAATATTACTAACATCAGAAGCATTAACAGAATAACAAATAACTCAACTAATCAATCGTCTCAGAGATAAAAAGCTTATGAGAATCATCAAAATAAAAACAACAACAACAACAACAACAATAATAATAATAATAATTAAAAAAAAAAAGTTTAGCAGATTGTAGCGACATGTACAGATCGGAGGTGGTGGCCGAAATCGAAGGTGGTGGAGTGGTCCCAAACGGAGAGGACTTGGATACGACCCCAGGTGACATTGCTTCTTAATTGCACGATGAAGGTAGCGTTGGTGTAGGTGTCATTTAGGGTTTGCTCGAAACGACGAAGCCGTTGGCAGTGAGGTTGGCGAAGTCGGGCGCAACAGAGCCCCACTAGTGGACGTTCGATCCAGGTAGCATGTCAAACTGGGAGACTCGAAAAGAGCAATCATAGAGGATTGTTAAGGCGCCGCGGAGGTAGTGTTGGACCTTTTTGAACTCGGATCGGAGGCCCACGAGGGGGCTGGTTTTAGAGCAGGTGGGATTCGGATCCGTATGGCAGAGAAGGAAGAGGAAGAGAAAGAGAAAGAGAAAGAGAAAGAGAAAGAGAAACCCGAAGAAGATGAGTTTCTAAGGCATGAGATCCTGGATCTGGTACTGGTTATGACTCGAAATTCGAATCAAATAGTTGAGAGGGAATGATATGATTACCCTGGTGGGTTGATGAAGGACACTAAGGTGTCGCCGTCAATGAGAAATGAGTACGAGGAAGTTGCTGAACTCTGCGTTTTGCGTTTTGTTGAACTGCCTCTTCAAGCTCTTGCTTTAGGTACGAGTTCATCGGGATGAGCATGAGTACTCCAATGGATTCCATGAGTTCTAGATGAGAGCTAGAAAGAGAAAGAGAGAGAGCAAGAAAGAGAAAGAGAAAGAAGTGTTTAGAGGCCGAGAAAATGGAGGAAATGAAGATCTTGTGTTAGGGTATTTTTTAATGGAAAGGGCCGGATAGAATTTGGATATATTGTTTTTAGGTTAAACGAGGCTTAATGGGTTTTTAGTTAAAACCTAATAATTATTGGGTCTAATTGGGTTGATGTTCATTTAAACCAATTAATAATTGGATGAATTTGAGTTCAATTAGAGTGGGTGAGTTTAGGTGAGCAAATGAATTTGGATGGACAAATTGGTTTGGGCTTGCTTTGCCACTCCTACCAACAATCATTAACTTATTAATTACTCTTTCTATTTTATTTCAAGAAAAACCTATTTAATTTTTTTTTAATAATTAAACCTACCTAATCTTAATTTAAGGGATTATTGAATCATTGTTCTTATTATTCATTAACCTGTAATTAATTTTCCTTAAAAAAAACTTGACATTAATTTTTATTAAAATAAAAACATATCATTAAAAAAAAGTCCGCACGGCCTTTCCTTTTTGTCAAACACACTGAGATAGAGACAGAGAGAGAAAAGGGAAGAGATATCGCCGAGAAAGAATCGCCGCCCTGCTCCACCGCACCGCCACTACACCCTCGATCGATCAGCGGAAGTTGGATCGGCATTCACTGTCCACCGCCGCTCGTCCTCCTCCACTCCACCAAGATTGGGTCAGATCGGCATCTCTGTCTATTCGATTCTATCAATGACTTTCCTGAACAGTGAAGGAGCCTCCTCTTCTTCTTCTTCTTCTTCCACTCGCCGATGGAACTATGATGTCTTCTTGAGCTTTAGAGGTGAAGATACCCGCGAAAGTTTTACCAGCCATTTGTATAAGGTTTTGTGCGACAAAGGCATCAACACCTTCATCGATGATAAACTTCATAGGGGAGAAGGAATTTCGAAAGAACTTATCCAAGTCATCCAAAATTCATCGATTTTGGTTATTGTCTTCTCTGAAAACTACGCCAACTCCATATGGTGCTTGGATGAACTTGCTGAGATTGTTGAGTGTAATGAAAAGGACCCGGAGGTTCAAATTTGTCCAGTTTTTTACAATATTGATCCATCAGAAATACGAAATCAAAAGGGGAACTTTGGAAAAGCACTCGCTAAACATGAAAAGAAGTTGAAGGATAACAAGAACAAGGTGCAGAGCTGGAGGGATGCTCTAAGAAAAGCAGCTAATGCATCTGGGTGGCATTACAAGAAAGGGTATGTATCTGATTGTTGGTATTATGATTCATGCTTTTACTGAGTCTGTACTGCTAATATGATGGTAATATCAATGACAGTTATAAAAAATATATGAATTACATTCCATTTACTTTATCAAAAAACGTGTCAATTGTTTGTTATAACTCACAACTAGTTATCTTGAATTCGTAGTTCATCTGCTATTCTATCTAATTATATGTTTTCTTATGCTCTGTGATTGTCAGCTTCGCTACATATAAATCTGAATCTGACTTCATACAAAACATTGTTGAAGAGATATCAAATGCTAGATTGAATTGGACGCCGTTATATGTTGCTGAATACCCAGTTGGAATAAATTCTCGTGTAGAGGCCATAGAGTCACTTTTAGATATTGGGTTAGATGAATTTTGCGTGGTAGGGATTTATGGCCTTCCCGGAGTAGGAAAGACTACAATTGCAAAAGCTGTTTATAATAAAATTGCTAAACATTTCGATGGAAGCAGCTTTTTAATGAATGTTAGAGAAAATTTGGGGACGGATGCTGGCATAATCACACTACAAGAGCAACTTCTGAATGACATCTTAGGGGATGGTAATTGGAAAGTGGGCAACAGATTTAGAGGAATCAATTTGATAGAGAAGAGACTTTGCTGTAAAACGGTTTTTTTAATTCTTGACGATGTCGATGATTCGACAAGAATAGAAAATTTGCTTGGAAAATGTAATTGGTTTGCTCCCGAAAGTCGAGTCATTATAACATTAAGAGATAGACACTGGTTAGCTGCCCTTAAAGAAAAATTCTGTACAACTTACAAGGTCAAGGAATTCAAGGTCGAGCAATTAAACAAACGTGAAGCTCTTCAACTCTTTAAAGAGCATGCCTTTCCTCGAAACAAACCGTTGGATGAAGATTATTCTAAACTTGCAACTAAATTCATACATTTTGCCAAAGGCCTTCCACTTGCTCTAGAAATAATAGCTCGTGATTTGTGTGGAAAAGCTAAAGATGAATGGGAAAGTGCATTAGATATGTATAAAAAAATTCCTAATAAAGACATTCAGAAAATACTTAGAGTAAGTTATGATGGATTGAATGACACCGAGAAAGATATTTTTTTGGATATTGTGTGTTTCTTCAAAGGATGGTACAAAGATTATGTTGTAAAGATATTAGATGCTTGTGAATTATATCCAAGTTCTGGTATTCCGAGACTTGTTAATAAGTGTCTCATAGTTGTTGATCAATATGGTAGATTGTCAATGCATGACTTGATACAACAAATGGGCAAGGAAGTTGTTCGACAACAAGCACCAGACAACCTCGGAAAACGTAGTAGGTTATATTGTTATAAGGATTCGCTTGAAGTACTAACTAGAAATAAGGTATAAGTTCTTTTTCTTCAATTATTTTGCTCTTTATTTTTTTATTTTTCACTAGGTAGAAAGTATTGTATTTTTTCTTTCTTTCTAACTTTTTATAAAATATTAGTTCATCAGTATTATTGGTGTTTTTTTTTTTTTTTTTTTTATTTTTTATTTATTTTAATTTCAAAATATTTATGTATTTGGAAAATTCTATTATTTTCTATGGTTTACTTGATGCTTCTCCAATTAGGGATCAAAAAAAATTCGAGGCATAATGTTGCATTCGCCTCAACAAGTAGAGGTGCAACTACACACTGGAGCTTTCAAAAGGATGGAAAATCTCAAATTTCTAATAGTTGAGAATGTACATATTTGTAAACCACTTGAATTTCTTCCCAACAATTTAATACTTCTTAAGTGGCCCGATTATCGTTTTCACTGGCCGTCCGAATATTTTCCCGAACAACTTGTTGCTATTGAGATGCCACGTAATTGCATTAGACTGCCGAAGCTAATCAACCAGGTATGATTATGTATATTTTTAAATTGGGATTTTGTTAAATTTTTATTTCAAATTTTGTTGTAGTTAACTTTTGGTTTGTTTTCCCTACAGGAGTGGCGGTTAGAAAATTTGAAAGATGTCAATCTCGAATGTTGTGAATTTATTACGAAATTACCTAAATTATGGGCCCCAAATTTAGAGAATTTGGACCTCTCTTTTTGTAAAAATTTAGTTAAGATTGATGAATGCTTTGGATCTCTTGAAAAGCTTAAAAGATGGAACCTCGCTCATTGCAGAAAACTTCAGTTTCTTCCAAGCCAACTCAGATTGAAATCTCTTAAATATTTATGTCTTACTAGCTGCTCAGGGCTTGAGAACCTCCCTAATTTTCATTCAGAAATGGGATGTTTAGAGATTTTATATTTAGGTGAGAGTGGCATTAGGGAGTTGCCTTCATCAATTGAGTATCTCACTAAGCTTGAGACATTAAGCCTTGATAAATGCAAAAACCTCCAGGATCTTCCAGATAGCATTTATAAATTGCAACAGCTTCGGATATTGGACACTACTACTACCAAATTGAGACCAACATGCAATTCTATTGATATCTCTTCAGGATATGGGTTTGTGAAGATGAAACCACTAGATCTTTTGATGAAGCTTGATTACTTCCCCGCATTGGAAATGATAGATCTATCTGAAACCAATATTGTTACCATCCCTGAAAGCATTAGCAGACTTCCCAGATTAGAATCACTTTTAATTTCGAATTGCAAGCTTCTTTGTGAAATTCAAGGACTTCCCCAATCTATAAGAACCGTTCTTGCAGAGAATTGCATGTTGTTGGATTCTCAATCACCAAGTGGACTATTGAATCAGGTCTCTCTCTTTCTTTAAGATATAAAGAAACAATTTTTGTTACTTTTTATAAATACTTTACAAGATTTGCTAAATGAAAAATCTTGAATTTACTAATTGCATGCAGGTAATAGAAATTATAGGGATTTTACCAAATAGAGTATGTGGTAATGCAAGAAGCAACAAATTAATGGATCCACAGTTCACCAAGTACTTCCCATCTGAAACTGAGGGTGCCGAATCTGAAGATGGGGACATATCAATGGATCTGCAGTTCTCCAATTATTTACCATTTGTAGCTGAGGGCGTTGAATATGAAGATGGGGACATATCAATGGATCAACAGTTATCCAATTATTTCCTGAATGAAACTGAGGGTGTTGAATCTGAAGATGGGGACATTGCTCATACTCTTTATGTACCAGGAACTGAGATTCCAAAGTGGTTCAACCATCAAAGTGTTGAAAATTCCATATTATTCTGGGTTGGTTGCAAATTCCCAAAATTGGCTGTCTGTATTGCTCTTGGACCAGATGAGGCACATAAGCGCTTTTATGATTGTTATGTTTACATTTCCATCAATGGTTGTGAAGAACGTGAATATGGGTATTTTCGTCCATCTGAAAATAATTATAATCATCTGTTCTTATTTTCTCCATGTCAATGGCTTCTGCAGCAGCATTTGATTGAATCAAATCCAACTGACCAGAATTGCGTTGAGGTTACATATAGAACATGTTTTGCTCATTATGATGTTGAACCCAATCCTTGTATTGAGCCACTAAATCCCACCCTCATAAAAAGGTGGGGGGTCCACGTAGAATGCACTTGTCCTCCTCAAGAATCTGTAATACCTAACTTGCCCCTTCTAACTGCTGGACGTGGATCTGATGATAAAGAAGAATGTCAGTCTCCTCTGGTCCTTGATGACACATCTATGTCATGCATGAGTTGGCTAGTTGGGCCAACCACCAAGCTTTTTAAGCTATTTTGCTTTTGCAGCCCCGGAAATTTTTCCTGAAAGGGTGATTGAGGCCCTTAGACCTTAGTGCCTACCAGCCTAAACATTTCATTCTGTTCTCTTGAGTAAAAAAACAAAAAGGTGGGGCTTCCTATGGATACAACAGATGAATACAACTTAGCCTTGGGCAGGGAAGATATGCATTTTGGCTTAACCATTAGTGGTGGGTTTTGTTTGTTTTCAACTTCAATGGCCCATGACTTTGTCAACTTCAATCTCTATTCATCATCGAAGAAACTGAGGACATTTTGATGAACTCAGAAGAAATATGCCTCAATAAAAAAATCACATTGAAATTGCTTCTCCTCTTTTGTTTCTGTCCAGTTTCTTTTTCATTTGATGCCAAGGTATGTTTCCCTTTTTAGTAGCACTGTTTCATTTGTGTCTTTTACCCATTGGCAATGGATATCATTATCATATCAACTTATAAGTGTATTGTTTTGTTGTTCTGTCCTGTAGTTGTAGTTGTAGTATCAGTTTTGTGTTTTGTTCAATCCTGTGTGTCTGCTTTGTTTTGTTTTAAAGCTCTGTTTATGTGTTCTGTGTATCTTTTAATAAATATCCCAGTTTTTATGCAAAAAAAATTATAACAACTCTGAAAAAACCAAACTCAGGGGAAGCAAGAAACTGGTTTGCAGACCAGCAATTCTGCAGGAAGAAGAAGGGGAAAAAAAAAAAAAAAATCCGTGAGTTTAGGTGAAGGTGGGTTTGCCGGAGAGAGAGACAAAAAGGTTGAGGGGAAAGAGAGATGGAAGTGAATAGAGAGAAACTGAATATTTTATATTATTTAATGGTATAATTTATATTATTTTAATGAGTTATATATAAAAATAGTAACTAGGATGTTGAGTGAATTGTAAAATAAGATGGTAAAATAGATAAAGTAGGTTTTGAGGTTGTAAAATAGAACTCTTTTTGGAATCCCGGATGGGAATGCTCTTAGAGAAATAAAGATTGATTATGAGAAAACTGCTAGTACCCATCCCGGGGGGTGCCGGGGGGGGGGGGGGGGGAAGAAAAAAAAAGATGGATTGTCTCAACAATAAAAATTCTGTTCAATTCATAAAATGTGTGGTATTCTAACATAAATACCCCAATACCAAACCCCCCTCCCCAAAGTCCATACTAGAGAAAGGGGAAGCTTCACAATCATGCAGATAAACAATGTGGGTTCAGGCCTCACTTGATATTGTATTCAGATCATGTTTAATCCTGATATATATATTTTTTCTCATAAAAATGGATGTGGGTGTATTTTAAGAATTTATTTAATAGATGAAACATAATTGTTGAAGGCTTTTTATTTCTCTTTTTTTTTTTTTTTTTTTTTTTTCCGCCCCGGGGGGGAGGAGCTGAAGGACTAAGAGTATTTCATAGCATCGTTCAAACTAGTTCAAGAGAGTTCACAAACAATAAACTTGACTACACATGCCCAAGAGAAATTTCATTTGTTATTAAGGACTTTAAAACCTTGAAAACAAAGTGTCACAAGGTGCACCACTGTTCAAGTTTTAAATTAGACAGGTCATTCACTAACTCCCAAAACCCAACTTCAATTCGTAAATAACTTTTCATTACATGTCAAAAGACAAAAAAAGGCTTTTTAAAAATTGTATATATGTATTATGCGTTGAACTTGCAATTATAATATTGATACAATGATTACTTACCAACCCATGGAAATCATACTATCACATCTTGAAACTGAGGTTGGGTCCAGATTCTTTCTAGGAAGTTTTCATGTTATATAAGAAGTGAAAAGAAAATTGTACTTGAGTCAAGTCTGTGTACTAGGGTAGCAACTTTCTTATTTTTAATGAAATTATATATTTATCAAAAAAAACAATGGGATTGTCTGTTCTCAAAGAAGCTAAATGGCTGGTAGGAAATGGGAACTCAATTCCTAATAACTATGACTTTTAGCTTAATGTAAGATCCAATGTGTCTGCGGGTAATTATCCACACATTACAAGGGCTTTTGATTTTTTTTGACCAAGCTACCTCACAATGAAATTGTGCATTAGTGAGGAATTGATATGCATCTCATGTAGCTAACTCTATTATTTAGAAGGTGCAAACTCTTAGGTCGGGAAGTGCAATTGAACTAATTAGGCCCCATGAATCAGTCAGGTCTTGTTACTGTCAACCAAGCCTACTGGCTTCTCCATTGTGAATGCTTATATGGAAGAAGCAGAACTCTGAGACATAGTTCTTAAATGTGGGCCGACCTATGGAAGCTTAATCCTCTCTCAAAGTGCTTATTTTCCTTTGGAAAGTATTAAATGATAATCTTTTGGTGAGAAGAGAGTTTACAATGCGGAATCTAACTGATGCTTTTTTTCCTTACTGTGATTTATTAGTGGAATCCTTCTTTTTTTATACTTTTTTATTAATTGTGTTAGATAGATAGCTGTAGTTTGTTTTTTTATATTCTATATGTTTGGCTAAATGTTCTCCTTGGTTTGTCTCTTCTCATCCAGCCTGTCTATACCATCCTATGGCATGACCATGAATTTCTGAGATATGTTTTGCTTCAATTTCAGGTACAATGTCTATTTTCTATAGTTTTATCGAGCAAAACCCTGACAGATTTTTTCACTTTGTGTCATTGTAAACACATCAATTATCAGCTCTGTGGGGATGTGGCAAATGCATGAAGTATGAAAAAAAAAAAAAAAAAAAAAAAAAAAAACTTTCGTATATTCTCTCCTCCTTGCATATTACATGCCTTTTCATGATCTTATAATTCAATTGCAATATAATTTTTCAAGGAGTTTGTGCCCTTAAACATGTGAGGCAATGTCTAGATTATCACTCCTATGCCTTAGCCTGCTCAAATTTATTAATAACTTTATGCATTATCTGAAAATCAAGGTCAGTATTTCCTGTCCTCTAGCAAATGTTGTTTTCCACACTTTGTCAAGATGTTTCCATATTGCTAATGCTTTGTAATGAGTCCCTTTGCCTCAACCCCAAGGTACCTATGGTAAAAAAATATTACATCAGGTGGTGCGGTACTGGACCCTTAAAGATAGTGGAAGACACTTTTGGAGCAATTGAATATAATAATTAGACCTAGAACTATTTGTATCTTAGGCTTAGTTGTACTCTTGTTCCTTTTCTTCTGCTATGTGTGAGCATTAGGGCCATTTTTTTTGTTTTTTAAGTCTCTCTCTCTCTCTCTCTCTCTCTCTGTGTTTTTCCCCTGCTTCTAGACATTGAATCTTGCCTGCACTTGCAATTTCTATTAGCAATTTAAGAATGGAAATCTACATAATCATTATTTGACTGCTATTTATTTTATGAAACAGGTTATCTAGCACCATTATTTTTTCCTTTATAAGTGTCACATGAAATGTTTGCTTTTTTGCATAAACAGTTGAAGGTTAGTACTGTTGTTTATCAACAAAGCCCAAGTGCTACAGCAGCTTCCTTTTGAAAAGTAGAGGTAAGATATTGGATAGTGGGATCTGATTGAAAAGTGAGGACAATGAACAAGGAAAATGTGAGAAAGCTCCTAATCAGTATGTTCAGCACAAGAAAACTTGTGAAGATTCGGCTCCCACTTTTGTAGTCTGTATGCATTCCCTGAAGACAACATGTTTAAATTAAAAGAAATGTGGAGGTATTGAGGTATAAGAAATCATTTTGTACATTTTTTAAAAATTCAAGCCATTCAAAAATCTTAGTTTGTTCTCATTATCTATCAATACTATAAAACTGAAGTGTTTGTCTTTTTGTTGACTTTCTACAATTATGCCACGTCAGCTTTAGAGGTCTCATAAATTTACACATAACCATTATTAATTTTTAATTTTTTAATGCTTTATTTTTAGAACCCAACCATTCGACTACCACTTAATAACTGCTCTTCTCAGTTTTCTCTCTTTCCTCCAATGCAGACTCGCTCGATTAAGTCACAGAGCCAAAAGTGTTATGAATATTCTAAAAAAGGTTACTAGTAGAGGGTCCGTCAATCTCAGGCCATGAAACCTGCATAAGTTTGCATACTCTCAATTTGGCTTTCAATATTATTGGTCAATGTCCCCAGCAAGCTACACTGCTATACTTCCTTTGCATCTCTCACGACCACATGATCCACATTGTGAGTATCCGTTCTGTGTTTTTCTTACTTTCTCTTTGTTTTTCCTGCTATTGGTATTGGAAATTTTCTTTATGCTTCATGTTCTTATTTATTTTGGTGGGGTTGGAGTTGTTTAATTTCATTTAGCATGCAATATTCTGTATTGGGTCAGCTCAAGTGTGATAATTTAGAGTGCTTAGATGGTAAATACTTAGTAACTATTATGTAATTTGTGTTGTCTTTTACTGGGTTTGAGATATACTGGTGTGATAATTTTGGAGTGTAGTGTGGAACTTTGTGGAGCTTAATTATTTTTTTGGTGCTAGGTTTTCAATGAATTTGGAATTGAAAGAAGAAGAATTATTCATTGTTTAAAGTTGTACTACATTTTGAAGATTTAGGTTAGTGGCATGTGTCATCTGCTCCCTCAAAGTATTTGTAAGAATGCATAAACCAAACTTTCCATCACTTAGGAAGTACAAGGTAAAAAAATATTATAGAAAACTCTCCATCCTTACTGCCTGAACCAAAATTTCCATCACTCAGGAAGTACAAGGTAAAAAAATCTTATAGAAAACCTTCCATCCTCACTGATAGTTATTTTGTATCTTAACTTCAATGTGAATCCACCAATTATATCTTAACTAGAAATTGTGTCCCAAGCATTGTTTATGTTATATAGAAAACTGGTATAGGTTTATCATACTTTAGCATTAAATCTACCTTTTTATCTAATTGTTAGTCTCTCCCTCTCTCTCAAGTTCTTCACATCTTGTCCTACTCTGCTGTGATTGCTAGAAAGGATTTGCAATTTTCTGTTGAGGTTACTAGAACCATATTTCCTTAGTGAAAGTTATTTGGTATCCAAACTTCTATCTGAATTCATGAATGATATCTTATCTAGAATTTGTGCCCCAAGCATTGTTTATGTAAAATAGCAAACTGAGAGAACCAAGAAACAATGCCAACGTTCTTTTTCTTTTTCTTAAATAATTGACTGTGTTCTAATGCTTAGCCAGATTTTATTGTACAATGTACATACCCCGTGTAATGCAATTTAGAGGGATAAGTATTAAATAAACTTTACAAACTAAACAACAGAAGGTATGGAAAATAATAAATATACCATTATGCACTGTAATTGCAATAGAAATACAATTTTGCTATATCATTACCATTACATGGGTTGCATTTGATTTCCTCTGGGCTTCACTAAATTTTTTTAGTTAAGTTTGGCTTTGAGCAAAAGATTTTTTATTAATATAGTAGTCCTATTGGTAAGTGCTTTGCTTATATTCCTTTTGGAGATTAATATATGCTTTCTGGGGATGTTTAGATTTGCTTTGGAATTTTGATTCATGGGGACTGTTTTTGTTAAGGTGGTGATGTTGTTACTGAAAGAGGAAAAGGAAGTTTATAAGAAGCCTAAATCTAAGATAAAGAAAGTGTATTTCTTCCCCATTGTTAGGAAGTTAAAATATGTAAAATATTGATAACCTAAATTGCTTCTTACATGCCAAATATGGTGATTGATAATCTAAAGTGCTTCTTACTTCCCAGAAATGCCAAAAGTAACTACTGTTGCACCTGAACTTGGGACCTCTCTGCCTTGAATTCTTTAAAAACTTTGTATCTCTGAAGTAATTTAGTAATAATTTTATATATTTTTTAATCAAACTTGGTTTCTTAAGATTGGTTTTTCATCTATCCTTTGTTCACCAATATGGCAATATCTGATTCTTTCTAATGGTCATGGTTTCAGTGACTATTTCGTTGCACTATCAATGTTAAAGTTGTTCTTTATATACAGGTGCTGAAGGTATTACTGTGGCAGTTGCTTCTAAAGATAGCACCCTAAAGGCTGTAGAAGGTAATTGGAAAAAGCCAATAAGCTGTAACTCAAATGACAAAGAAGGAAAGCTACTAAATTAAAGTAATAGAATGAACCTTTTTGCATAAATGTTTTTTTTTTTTTTTTTGGGACGTGTTTGCCTAAGTTTTTGTTGGCTTGGTTTCTTATTTCTATTCCATGGTCAAACATTCTCAGTATTTTTGTATCATGCTCCCAAAGGTCATAACGATTGGCCAGTTAGGATTTTCTTTTTAACAAAGATTCTTAGAGAAATTTTAATAAAAATGCAAAGAACCTCATTCAATATAAAGTCATTGATAGTAACCCACAGAATATGAATCAAGATTCAGAGACTTCATTTCTATAATGAAAATTTTATTTTTCTTCAATGTAAAGGTGTACATAATAGATATTATTATTTTCCATAGATTATATTATGCCACAAGAGAATATAAATGATTGGAAATTAGGCAGGACAACAATCGAAATATCCAATTCACTATTAGCAAAAGATGCTTAAGAGAGACATTCCACTTTCTTCCTCTTATTATATTTAGAAGGTAGGGAAATTAATATTGGAGGCATAACCCTTTTTTGGTAGCACGGGACATTTGATGAGTTGTGACCCAATAGTGTCTACACGAAGATAAAGCCGGTTATTCCTTGATGCATCAACATTGCATTCTATCCCAGGAGCATGCCTAATTGCTTCTTTTATATTATAACTTATGCTACTTAAGCTGTAAGAACTCCCATTAGGTGGATCCTGTAACATTTTTTCCCCCACTCAATGTATAGTGGAAATTAAAAAACAAAGAGAAGGTTTAAGAAATTAAGCTTGAACAATCAATTTCAAGTTACTAAAGAGATGAAGAGTTAGCTGCACTTTCAGGAATTCGGAGGAGGTCTACTTTGTCTTTGTGGTTTAGAGGTGTTTGAAAGTATCCATGCTAGTAAAGGATGGACTCGGAGCAAGTCCCATGTTTCTCCCATTCTTGTGATCAAAATGAGGAACCATTGCCGCTTGGGCAAGCCAGTGTTGGCGAACTTACTTGCATTCTGCTAATTAGGTCTGAAATCTATAGAATGATATACAATGAACTTTATTAGTGATGGAATGGAAGCTATGTACTTGTGTAATAAAATGAATGATGAATGATGCTACAATTGCTACAGAATTTAATATATAAACTTTAGAAATTTAAGTGCTCATATTGTCGATGTAGCACCAATTACATTTATTATCAAGTTAGTTTATAAGTTTTATATATAGTAAAATTGATAACAACTTTAACATTTTCCTAATAAGAAATTGGTCCCTTGGATTAATCGAAAGAGTTGTTAGGATCGTAGTTGGATGGGTATGAGCCATCGTTGTAATTAGGCCAAAGCCCATGAACGCCGAAATTTGTTTTGGGTTTTCTTGTTGTTGGATGGCAACAACTTTGCTTTGTGTCACAGTATGATCTTGGCCACATTATTAGAGATTTAGAGTGCTGAAATCAAGAAAAAAGTTGTGATGTTATGACAACATCAATTATCCCACTCACCTGTTGTACAAGATAGAAGAATTCTAAACTCTGTGAAACACAACCAATTGCTAGGCATTGTACTAAAAAAAGCTCGATGAAGATTGCACAATTGGGTTTCATCTTTGTGTGTTAGTGAGTTGTGGGATTTGTTTTTGGACTTGGGGTGGTGTCAGGGTGTGAATGGCAGTACTTATAGGCAAAAACGTGTGGACAGAATATTTGGTGCAGCATATGCTTACTGCTATTGCTATTAATTTATCACTTGTGTAGTGTGAAACAAATTCACGGGATTAGCCTTCCACATTGGGAGTTTGGGAAGAGTTGGGACAAAATTATGGACTTATTTCCACAACTTCATTGGTTTTGTCTATTTTTGTGAATTTTTTTTTAAAATTATTATTTACTTATCATATTGAAACAACTAACTTTGACTTCTTTTTTTCCTTGCTACATAAAGAGTTACAGGAAACCAAGCACAAAAAATAGCAACAAAAAGACACTCAGATCAGTAAAATGTCCTCATTGAGAGCAGGAACAACTTTTGTCACATCATTTTCCTTTGCTTTGCGTTTAAAAGTAATTGATTTTCCTAAATTAGAAAAGGCTTTATTCCACTTTTTGGAACCAATTTTTTATCTATACAAATCAACAAAAGGCTTTATTCCACTCTTTGTAACCGATTTATTTGTACAAATAGATTCCAAAGATGCACAATCTTGCATCATACATTTGCATAAACCCAGTTAAGGTCTTTGGCCATATTACATAGCATTTTCTCTATACAACTATTACTTTATATCTTTAAAATATACAGAAAATTGTACAAGTCATAATCAACAATGAGTAATGAATTATATAAATCTAGCAAGTTAATGATCCACACCAGCTTCATGTCACTAACTTTACACATCAGTATTACAAATACACCAATGATGAACCCAAGTGGATGTCTACGAGCCTGAACATGTAACCAGTTGTGTTTGCTCTTCCCAGCTCTCACATTACATGAAAATCACTGGAGTATGTCAAATATGTGGAGATGCTAGATGCAATTAATCTGACCAGAACAAACCTTCCACTAAATGCGACAGAGAATATTCTAACAGTTAAAGCCAGTAGATATCTCTGTAATGATAAACATAATTTTTTGGCTGAACAAATTCTACTACCAGTAGTCTCCACAAGAGCACTTCCCATCTTTGAAATGATGGAATCGTTGGACATCTCTCAGAATTATCTCCCTATCAAAAATCCATGATATAAGCTTAGCAGCAGAATGACAATCCCCACAGACCCGTAGATTCTTCACCACCCGAATTTTTGTACCAGGGGGAGAGTTTAGAAGCCCAAAAGCAATAGCCAATTTCTCACTATGATATCTTAGAGTAATTTCTTTGTCCTCATCTTCCATGTCTGCATGAAAAACTAAAGAAATATCAGGAACATACCCAACCAACTTCAATTCCTTGACTAACTTGTCAAGTGCCCGGTGCAAATCTGTAGAAACAGATTGCACTCCCTCCCCAGAGAAGAATTCATGCACGACATTGTTCACCTCCACTGAACTACACCCGGGTACCTTCACCACCCCCTTGTCTTTCATCAGCTTCCTCAAATAATTCACATCTTCCCATCTCCCAGCCCTTGCACACAAGTTTGATAAGATCACATAGTCTCCTCCATGAGAGTCATCCAATTCAAAAATTCGTCCAATCACTCGCTTTGCCAATTCTACATTGCCATGGCTGCTACAAGCAGATAACAAGGTTCGCCAAAGTATGGGAGTGGGTTTGATTGGTAATGCATCGATGAACTTATAAGCCTCATCTAAACGACCAGCTCGACTTAGCAAATCCACCATACATCCATAGTGCTTGATACCCGGCAAAATCCCATACTTGTCACTCATGCTGTAGAAATACTCACAACCTTCCCTTACTAAGCCAGTGTGGCTGCAAGCATATAAAAGACCCAAAAATGTAATATCATCAGGTCGCACTCTCGCCCTCTTCATTTCTTCAAACAGTGATATGGCTTTGGAACCATGCCCATGAGTTGCATATGCCATAACCATGGCTGACCAAGCCTGTGTATCTCTTACAGACATGTTCTCAAAGACAGACACTGCATCATCCAAGCTTCCACACTTTGCATACATATCTATAAGAGCAGTATTGACCTTTACATATTTATCAAAACCATGTATCTTCACATACTCATGTATCCACCTCCCTAAGTCTAATGCTCCTAACAAAGCACAAGATGAAAGTACGCTAAGCAGTGTTACATCAGTAGGCATGAGATTAATCGCTTGCAATTCACGAAACAATGACAATGCCTCATTGGGCTGACTACTTCGAGCATATCCCGTGATTATTGCATTGTAACAAACAACACAAGGCTCAACTATCTTATCAAAGACGCGGCGAGCCGCGTTCACATCATTGCACTCAGTATACATATTTATCAATGTGGGACATACATATATGTTATGGTTGAGACCAAGTTTGGTAGCAAGGCAATGCAATTGTTTACCTTCTTGCAATGCCTTAGAGCTTGCACATGCCTTGAGAAGAGAAGGGAAGGTATAATCATCAGGGATAATGCCAGAGCATAGGATATCAGAAAAGAGCACAATGGCCCGAAGAGGGGCATTGGAGCGGGAGTATCCACGGGCCATGTTGTTGAAGACCACAATGTCTGGTTGGGGAATTTGGTCGAACAGTTGGTGGGCATGGTCCATAAGGGTAGCACTAGGATTGAGAGTCCAGAAACTGATGAGCTTGGTGAGGACATTGATGTCATTTTGGAGGTGGGTTTTGATCGTAAAGGCTTGGATTTGCTTAAGCTCTCTGAGAGAAGTGCATTGGGGTAAGAGAGACAGAGGAGAGGTAGTGTTGGGCTTTGGAGGAGAAGAAAATGGGCTGATTTGGAGAGCATTAGCTGCTGCCATATTTTTCTAAAGATTACATCCACATGGTAATCACGTCCATGTGAGTACTGCTTTTCTGGTTGTGACTTGTGGACCTTATCCACAAAGGGAAAAAGTTAATGGATGTGGGTATCAGTTTATGAATTATTTTTTGAAAAATTTTTTGGGTTTAGAAAAATAAATTAATTTTTTTGATAATTTTTTATATTTCTTATTAAAGTGATATCAAATTTTTCTTAAAATGACTTATTAATAATTGTCTTAGGATTCAGATTCTTTAGATTTCTTAGGATACTCTACCACATAGATTTCCTTAAATTCTAACAACTCTTTAATGATTTAATAGTTAAGATTTTGCCATATCAGCATTCTACTAACAATATTCTTAAAATCTAGAGGATCTGAATCCATTGTCTTAAAGGCATCCCGTTAACATGATCCATCTATAAAACCAACTGGGTTGGTCAAATCCTATATGGCTAAATCATTGGCCATCCATTGCATTTGGTATACATTAGTTCCTTGCTTTGTACTTAAAATTAATCCAAGAGCCTAATAACTCAACTAGTTAACACTTTCTAATATTTTCAATAAAAACATTCATAATTAAAAACCTTCACATCCTTAACTATAAATCTTTAACTAACAAATTATATATCCAAAAAAAAAAAAAAATTAAGTGACTTATATACCAAGGTTGGAAAAAAAGAAAGTAAACAAATAAGAAGAATGGTGCATGAGACTTTAGTTTTATTTTTTATTACAATGAATTGATCGTTACAATGATGGGTGGCAGAATTTGAATCCTCACAAATGAGAAGTAATGTCATTGAACTATAAAATTATTGGTGTTACAACAATGGGAGGTGGAATTTGAATCATGATTATCCTCATAAATGAGAAAAAATAATATTACTTCACTACAAAACTCTTGGAATATAAAACTTTAGTTTTATATCAAATTCGAAATGAATATCCTAATCTCCAATATAACTCTATTAAGCTTTATACCATTCAAAAAAAGAAAAAAAAAAGGGCCTGGGCTTTAAACAAAATAAAATTACATACATAATCAATGAGTTTGGAATCCAAAACATCACTCCCACTATCCATAGATAAAATGAGAGGCCGTTAACAATTTGGGCATAAGATACTCCCCCAGGGTGTTAATTTGCACAATTGGTTTAATTAAGGTGTTAAACTAAGTAAAATAGAATAAATTACAAATTATAATCTCTGACTTTGACATATTTTCAATTTAGAATCTTAGATCTTCAAGTTTCATTCTTTCTCTCATTTAAATTATTTAACTTCTTTTAGTCTACCTCTGTTCAATTAACGGTGTCAAATAATTAAATAAATCCACGAAATGATCTTATTTTAGAAAGTAGGGAAAATTGAAATTTAAAATTTTGAAATAAAAATGATTCAATATTTTTCTTTATAGCTCAATGATAATTACTCTTTATTATCATAGGCTAGAATTCAAATCTCACACTTGTTTACTCCACAATAAAAGACCTCATCAATTTAGCTAACTATAACCCACAAAAAATAAGTCAAAACCAAATGGTTAATTTCAATTTAACCAGTAAATTTAAATTGAATCACCCCAAACATATCCAAATTGCTAGTATTTTGTTATCAAATAGAAACCCAACAGTCCCATGTTGCCACGTGTTGCAGCAGCACAACCTTATTTTATGTAACGCAAAAAATTCCAGTTCATTTAATTTTATAAATAAAGAAAAAAAAATCCATAAAGAAACAAAAACTTAAAGAGACACATGCGGTGTGCCCCACCTTGGACTTTTTATATTCCTCGGAATCTCCGATTAGGGTTCCTAAACACAATATAAACATTTTTGGTCCTCTTCCTGTCTCTTTCATACTCTCATAACACTAGCAAAATATGATGTACTTTCTGGTAAGTCCAACTTCCATGTCTTATTATTCTTTATTTCTCTAAAACTTTCTAAATATATTTATTTTTCATTTCTCTAATAGTTTCTAATTTTTTTTTTCAACGAAGAAAAAAAAAAAATACATATAGTCAATCATGACTAATCAATCGAGATTCATAGTCAAGCCCAAAATTTTTAGGACTAAGGCTTTGTTGTTGTCGCACATTAATCAGTACTATGGTAAGACTATTTTACCATGCCACATAAAGGTCACTTGGTCACTCTATATGTTATTAGTATACTAATTTTCAATGGCATTGTTTGAATCTTGATAGAGATTTTGGTAAGTCTAATGAAAACCTGAGGTTTTGTTCCATACTGGGACCCAAAAAAAAAAAAAAAAAATCAATAACCATTAATTCGTAGCAGTGAAATACCTCTGGGTTGAAATTGGATATGATGGTTTAAAATTAAAGGATTTGAAGAAGAACTGCAAGTATGAATAGCTAGATATAAATTTAACTAGTTAAGGACTTTGAGTTTTGGAGATTTTGCTCAAAAAAAAAAAAAAAAACTTGTGATATACAAATCATTCAAACAAAGAGTTGAAATACAAATCCTGCTCGTTAAATACCTCTATTGTTTTTGTTCTTTTTTTAAAAAGTATCTTTTGCATTTTGTGTGAATGTGACTTATTCTTTGTTTCTTTAATGTTTACAAAATGGTAAGGCATGTTTGTTCAAAGTGTATGCCAATGGATCATTTTAAAACTAGATTGCTGTGTTTGCTGTAAATTCTGATTATCCTTTTATCTTTTCTTTGCTTGATAAACAAAAAGTGTTTATTTTATTTTCTGAAACAAATTGAAGATGAACATTAAAAATAGTGAAGAGATTGAGAGTGTTTCCCAACAAAATGGGTTGATTTTTTTTTTTTTTTAATGAACACATTGGAATGACCAGTTAAACTGCTTGGCAACAGGCTCATGATGTGCAGTGGGACTTATTAAAGAAACAATGGCATGCTGCCGCACGTCAAAGGCGTTCTGCTATACGGGCAAAACGTGTTCAGTACAATGAAGATCATGAGCAGTCCCTGTGCAATACTCGGTTAACTAGGAGCGGGGAGCAGAAGAAATTTCACCAAAATGGGGATAGGCCATTAGATGAAGGGCAAGTAAGTAAGGGAAAGGACACCGACTGGGGCCTTATACTTTTGACAATAAATAACTAGTCTGGTTTCCTGTGGTATACATCTGTGTACTTGGGTAGCACCTTTCTTTGATTTTAAAAAAAATAAATAAATTTAATTAATTATCAAATAATAATAATAAAAAATCACCAGTCTACTATTTTACCATGCCACACAAGGCTCACTCAGTCACTCTATATGTTAGTAGTTTTATTTTCAATGGGTGCTCTCATACTCCCATTGATGGCACAATAGGTTCTGGCATTGCTTGAATCTTGATAGAGATATGGAATGTCTAAAAAAAAAAAAAAAAAAAAAAAAACCAATAACCGGTAATTTTCGAAGTAATAGTGGAGTACTATTTTTATTTTTTTTAAGTGTCTTGCCCGTTTTCTGTGAATGTGATTTATGCTTCATTTGTGTAATGTTTCACAAAATGGTGGTGAGGCATATGTTTGTTCAAAGGGGATGACGGGTCATTTCGAAAATAATTTGCTGTGTTCTTAGTAAATTCTGATTATCTTTCTTCTCTTTGCTTAATAAACAAAAGGTGAAGGATTGCTTACTAAAGACACAACTTTTTATTTTCTTTGCTAAAATCAAATTGAAGATGACCACTAAACATAGTGAATAGATATAGAACGCTTCCTATCAAAATGGTTTGAAATTTCTTGATGAACACATTGGAATGACCAGTGAAACTGTTTGGCAACAGGCATGTGATGTGCAGTGGGAATTACTGAAGAAACAATGGCATGCTGATGCAGGTCAAAGGCGTGCTGCTATACTGGCAAAACGTGTTCAGCACAATGAAGAGCTTGAGCCATCTATGCCCAAACCACTGTTAGATAGGATGGGGGAGCAGAAGAAATGTCACCAAAATGGGGATAGGCAATCAGGTGAAGGGCAAGTAAGTAAGGGAAAGGACCATGACGGGGGCTTTGATCATCTTTTGATACTTGCACAGTCAGCTGAATTACTGTCAGAATCTGAAGTTTGCTTCCATGAGGAACACAGAAATGACGAAAATAGTGAAGGTCGAGGCTGTGAGAATTAATAGTTTGTTTTATTGAATTAAAGTGCTGAATAGTAGCTAATGTCATGTTCATTGTGATTTAATCAGGATTATGTACTGATCCAAATGCTCAAAAGTCAGAAGAAAATCTTAGCAATGCAACTTCTACTGGTCTGTGATATTGTGCACATTTAATTTTCTTGTAACAGTCTTCTATAACATGCTTGTTTTTACAATAATGTTCAAACTGTCATATTTTCAGATCAGAAATATATAGGGACACAAAATGATGGACTTCTTGTAAGTGCTAATGTAGGAGCTGAACAGGATGGAATCTGTTGCCAGGCCAAAATACCTCGCTTAAGTCAAATTCGGCGACAAGCTCGATCTAAAACTCATTTCTTGGTGCAAGATAATAATGGGGAGTACACTGATGATCATTTACAAGGAAGAACACCTCGCTTAAGCCAAATCCGGCGTCTAGCTCGTTCTAGACATTTACAAAGTAAACATCTGAAATTGCAAAGTAAACAATATCTTTCATATTTTCTAGATGCAGCTGATACAATCTTATTAACGGGTTGTGACCAGAACCAGATGAGCAGAATCTAGGAAGAGTTCCTGCTGTACAAGGTCAAACAGGTGACCCCTATCAAAAGGGTGATGTGTTATTTTATTTATTGCAATGTGACATTTTTATGTTCTCAGATGCTGTAGATTCTGAATTATCCTTTTGGCTTTTGTTTTTTTGGATTTAGTTGCAAAGTGCAATCTCCCAAAGGAAAATGGTGTGGATGAACGCCATATAAATATGAGAATCAATCAACCTGCTTCTGGTATGTGTTAGTGTAATTAGTTACTTCCATGTGAGTTTGGGGAATCCTCAAAACCTGGTTGGCTTGCCCTCAATCTAATCACATTAAGTGTATATGCTATATTTTGCAAAGTTCACATGGCTAATTGGTGCTCTATGACTTGTACCTACCAATGTTTTTTGTAATCTTTGTTCTGCTAGTGATTGGAGAATCTGTTTTTCATAGACTACAGTTGCTGACACTGTAGTTTATTTGGCATCTATGATCTGTGGCAGATAGAAGACGGTGTCAGAAAATGCAAAACACTAGTAAACAGTCATATATAATTGGACATCAAAAAGAAATAAATAACCGAACACTAGCGTGTAGAAGTCACAGGTTTGTGGGAGTTAGTAGTGACCTTGGACAACTTAAGGAACAAAAACGTCTTGCACGGCATCTTAGAGCATTAAAAATTAGCAAACGAAGGGGACAACTGAGGACAGAACATATAGATTCTTCAGTGCGGGAAAAAATGCATGCCTTGGAGAAAACCCAGGTTGGACTGACTGGTCTAGTAGATCCACATTGCCTGTCATACATGTCAATGATGTCAAGGGAGCAAAATCTAGTTGCATGCCAGCAAGAGCTGCTAGGAACATTTGCATGGAATAATGAAATGACAGAAACCTACCTCGGTGCAACAAAAATGCAGGGACAACATATGGTCAACCAACCATGGTGCCAGATGCACAATGGGGGAACAAGTTTACTCTTTCCCATTTTAGCAATGCCATTGAGGGAATATTGCTGTATGCCTGAATATCAACAAAGATCACAACAAATTGATGAAAAAATGGCATTAAAGAATATGCATAAAGACTTCAATAATTGTGTACTAAATGATAAAGCCTGTCCTGCAGAGCTGGATGGTAGACCAATGAAAATGGTTCATAAATCTCAGCTAGCTGCTAATTCTTTGAGCCACGAAGGTTATACTTGTTGACGGATGGACACTTTTCTCTATAGTGTTAGTAAAAGATATGTTTGTCATTTATTTTGGAGATCGAATTAATTTCTATTGCTTTTCATCCACTCCTCAATTAATTAATAAATTAGCCAAAGAAAATTATATTGCTGAGTCATGGGACATATATGGTCTGTTGCAACTAATTGGATCTTTCTAGTGTGATGAGACATAATCAAGCTCACATCTAGTGCTTGAATGCATGTCATGTCAGCCTACGTGTATCACATTGAAGTCATTGAATAATGAATTAACTATTAATTGAAAAGTTTGCATATCTGACTTAAGGAAATTCACATTTTCTGGTCGTGTGATGATGAAAGGAAAGAACAGATCTATAAAATCTTCGTACTCTCTCTGTCTCTCATACTTGTCCATTCATTTTTTTAGTGTAAGAAGCACAGATGTCCATTCATTTTTAAATAACTTAAAAACCATAATTTAAGTTCCTTTTCTTATTGGTGGGGTTTTGAAATTTGGTTATTGGTATAAATAGTACATGATTAATAACTTTAGTCCATTGTGGCTCTTATATGGACAAATAAAAGTTATCATGTTTCATCTCTAGGTTGCTTTTACATTGTATACCTGTATGCACATCCTTGATTAGATCCATATGTGTATTGTCATCATCATGTTCCTTTGGCAGTGACTGTGGAAACTGAGAAGAAAAGTATGTGTCAGCAATTAAGTCAACTAAAACGTGAAGTACGTATGGGGATTCAACATGATGTAACTCAGCAATAAGGAGTACCAGATAGAAATAAAGGTATACATCAATTTTTTTCTTATAGGGATATCAAATGTGAATAATTTTTTTCCTCTTCTTTGCAAAAGGTGAGAAATTTCAAATTATCCACAGTTGTCACCATTGAACTAGTGCTCTACCTTGAAGTAGTGGCCCCATGCAATATGTGACTACACAACCACCCTCAAAATTTTCATTTCCACCACAATATTGGTAACCCACTCAATCTGCACTTCACTAATACTGCTACTACAACAGAAATTTGCATGATTGTCGAGCATCTATCAGTTCAAAATGAATGGTGAATACTCCATAAGTAAAATGAGAAATTTAGAATTTCAGCTTACGCAATTTAACAATAAACCAGGATATGTGTTGTCATTTGTCACTAATATTTAACTTATACAATGTTCATTATTGTTAAATAATCTGTGCACCATAGATCTGTTGGCTATCAAGAACTGTGTACTTTAGGCATGTACATCAAATCTATTAACAATCCACTTTTCGCCATTTATATAAGTCAATGCTCAATAGTTTTCATTCTATATTGTATCCAAAGAGAAAATTACAGTCCAACATACATATGTAAAAGACATGTTTGCTATTCTATCTAGTATCCATTTTCAGGAAAACATCTCTGCCCTGAACAATGTGAATGAAAAATACCATAAATTTCAATTTGAGCTTTCTGATTTATTGTTTCCCTTAACAACAAATTTTATCCTGAATGGCATTTGACATCCACATAATTTGACCGACCAGAGATCATTTTTATAATATCTGTATGTATAGAACTTGTTTTGCAATTTGTTTGAAATTCTGATTTACATGCAGAAGAACACCGTGCAATTTGTGATGCATAGCTGTGTAACTGATAATGTTTAAAATCAGAAGCCGTTATTTTGTGTTCCAGACTCAAGCTGAGATAGGGGAAGCCAAGTGGCTATGTACGGCTTCCATCGGCTGTTTACTAATTAGCAGTTTTTAACAAAGATATGGTAGGGATATTCTTTGATACTTTTAAAAGATAACATATATTTTGTGCCTTTTTTTTCCTTGTACAGATGGGATATTTGCACATAGTTTGCTCAAAAAATAACTGATTTCAATTGTTTTCCTACTATTTCATTTTAAGGTGGTGATTGGCTGGGTTCGAGCTTTGATTCTAGGGTACTGAATGCAGCCAATTAAAATTAAATCAAAATCATGTAGCAGATTTGATAATGGCTAGTGTAGTCTTTGACAGAATTTCTTCTACTTTATGCTTAACCTGGTACTGATCCCAGCAGAAACTTTTGTATGTCTAAGCCTAGCCACAGCTACACATGACTGTGTATTATACTACACAGCAACTTGAATTCAGATATGAGTATATGACATGAACGTAGACTTGTATGGTATGGAGTGCCAGAAGAGCTTGAATTTGGCTGATTCTTTAGGCCAAGTTTCCAAAAGGGTTCTTTTTACCTGTTATAGAATTTTATCCCATTTTAAGCTTTGAAGAGAGATTTAATTGCTAAATTTTCATGATGCAAAGTGAAAAATACTCCGAATCACCATCATCTGTGCAAGTCATTTGGGATAACATCATCAGTGGTTAGTAAGAAATTTGTATCTTAGTGGGGGAGAATATTATAGCTTTGATTATTTCTTTTGGTCTAAATATGCAAATATGAAATTATCAATTACTTTTGCCGCTTATTTCATCAACAGAAAATTGAATTTGTGTTGCATGTCTTTTTTATTCTTCTGTGAGCCGACTTATATGCTTACTGGGTAGAACTTGTATTTTCATCTGGTAAGAATCAAACTTAGTTAATCTTATTAATCACAAGTTCAAGTTGCCATCTTGAACGTCAGAGATGGTTTACAATTTGTTTCAGAGAAGTATAGGTACCCACTACACCAACAAAAGAACCTATAACTAAGATCCCCACTATTATTATTAACTCTAACCCAAAACTTCGGGCAGTTTTGTTAATCTTTAGGTAACATAGGCATGGTAACAACATTGAGGCTGTGACACTCAAAAAAGCACCAACAAATGCCATAACGTAGCCAAAAAATGGTACTGTCAATGCCACAACTGCTGTGCTGATCACAATTGCTGTTCTGATGAGGACACTACTTAATCGACTGCTTCCAGAAGGAAATTTGTATTCAATAGCATCAGCAATAGGGGTTATTATAACTGCATACTTAGCAAGGGGATTCACTAGTGTAGTGTAAATTGCTATTTTTGTATTAATTTTTCTAATTGGAAGATTTAATGTCACTTGAGAGTTCAAATTTTCTCCATACATCAGGTAGCCTAGGATGGCCATTGATCCATAGTTGATGGTGCTGGTGACAAAACAGACCAGCAAAACCTGCAATAAGAGACAAAAGTAGGGAAAAAGAACCTGTTAATGCTTTACGATCTTCAACCTTTATATTTTAACGTTAAAAGAGCCTGTAGTGGAATCCATGATTGTACTTTTTTTTTTTTTTTTTTTTTGCTGAATATTCAATGAAATTTCCTTTCAGTAGCTGAGGTACAATGACTTTTGTTTGTTTTGTTTTTTTTTTTTCCTCCCCTCTTCTTTTGATGTTGTTTTGGTTTATATATACAAGGACATTATTAAAAGAGTATTTTGATGAATCCATTATTTATTTTTATCTTCCATGCTTGCAAAAGATTAAGATGAAGATCAATGACTATCTCATCTTAAAATGTTCAAATTTCAAGTTTTTTTTTTTTTTTTTTTTTTTTTAAATTTTAAAATTATACACAAAACATGAGTTTATAGATTAGATAGTAAATAATATTCAATTAACATGAAACTTGGTATGGGTATCAACAACAATGAAAATATGTAATCCAAAGTTTGGATTTGTAAACTATTTATTTTTTAAAAAGTTAAAAACTATTGTAACACTTAATGTTTCTATTTGCACCACTTAATGTCTTTTTATCAAATTAATAATTTCAAATATTTCACTAGATCTTAAGTTTGCATTCCCCTTAACATGCACATCAACTTTCATATTAATTGGATGTTATCATGCTATTTAGTATTTACTATACAATCCATGAATTCATGTTTTATGTATAATTTTTTAAAAAGAAAAGAAAAAACATAAAATTTTAAAAATTTATATGAGATAACAATTGCTCTTGGAGGTTATAAAAGGAAAATGCTCTCGAACTAGTTGATTTTTCAAAATACAAATTCAAAAAAAAAAATTATTGAGTAGTGTAAGATTATTAAACGGATATCTCTTAGTATTTTCAATAGAAATATCCTATGTTTGAATCTCTTCTTTCCAATGTTGTAACTATCGAATTATATATATATATATATATATATATAATAAATCTACCAATTATTTTAATTATTTTTAATTTTGATCGGTAACTTTGAGAAAAAAAATTAAGGGTTTGTTTGAGATTCGCTTATTTTACTAAAACTAAAAACTTTTTACTAAAAGTAGTGTAGATAAAGGTAAAAGCTAATTGAAATAGTATAGTGGGACTCAAAAATAGTACCAAAAAGTGTAATGGGGCCCATAAATGATAGTAAAAATAAGCTAAATAATAAAATAAGTTGGTAAAAATAATTTTTGCCAAACACACACTAAATCAGATGGTTCTATTTCTCATTCTTACTTCCTATTTGGGTAGTGGAGTACTATTTCTTACCTTAGAGAACTGGCTTCTATCTTTCATTGAATTGCAGAGTGTTGGGAAAACTGCATGACCACAATAACAGAAGGTGAACAAGCTTATAGTAGTAGGCAAGCCACCCACATTCAAAAGCTTTCCCCCTTCATGGAACCCCACACCATCAACTGCACCAGCCCAGAAAACACAACCAAGCACAATAACAGAAGCCATGACCCCTCCAGCAGAAAAATAGGACAAGATACTAAAACTCCTCAACCATGTAGTTGGCAGAATTATAAGGGCAGTGAGCAGAACAAAGCCTTGTTTCCCTCGAACCTTTAGGCCTGCAATTTTGAACCCCATGTCTGGAAACAACTTGTCTAAATTGTCACCTTCTAATATCAGAAACGCAACTGCAACTAGGTACAGCTCAAGGTACAGGAACATGGATACCATGGCTCTTCCTTTGCATCCAAAGGCTGCCTCACCTATATCAGGATAATTTTTTATGGCAGGCTTTGCATCCATACACCGTTGTAGGAGTAATCCTGTGTACCAGCAGAGAATTGCTACTAGGAATAGAAATAGCAAGCTCAGCCACCCTCCTTGTGAAAGTGCATATGGAATTGATAGTATCCCCACACCTGGAATAGATAGATATTCATGCTAAATATTACTATGTTTGTGGTGACAAACAATTGCATGCACCACAAATTCATGCTAGATAGATTCAATACGTGCATCAACAGTCAGTCATGACATCTGAATACATGAATTCATGATCTAGAATAAACCATGCAGCCATAAGCAGTCAAGCAGTGATTGACAGGAAGAATCATAAGCTTATTCATAGGAAGAATCATGTTTACTTTGTTTCTAAGTAGCCCTATGACACAAAATGGTATGTTTAAAGACAACATTTTTCACAACTGTTGACATTCCTTATTGTGATTGGCGCATGATAAAAGTACTCTAAAGTGGTAAACTAAGTGAAATGTGATGTTACTCCAATCACAATAGACTACGTCAACAATTATTTAAAAAAAAAAAATTTGTGAAAAATGTTGATTTCCTAGCATTACTCGATATAAAAAGCATACTCTCCAAGAGAGAGAGAGAGAGAGAGAGAGACCTGATAAGGTATTAACCCCATTGACGCAAGTTTTGAGAAAGGTGGTGCCTTTGCCTGGTTGCTCCCACTGTGGGAGTTGGTTTTGGCTCTCCACTCCCTCTGCTTTTAGGTGTTCCATCTTTTTTTGCTCACCATACAAAGTGTTGGGTTCATTTAAAGAGAGAAACCGATAAAGCTTTTGGGATAATTCTCCCTTTTTATTTAATAATTGAAACAATAATTGACTACACAATTGGTTCTTGAAAGGTGATAGTGAAAATGCTTATCAAAAAAAAAAAAAAAAAAAGTGATAGTGAATATGAGTAGATAGGCATTCAAGGCGTTTGGTACGTGATTTTAAGCAACATTTTTCAGTTTTTAAATAACATTATTACACGTATTTTCACATACTTTTTCACCTACACGTATTTCCAAAAAATACAAACAACATTACCAAACAGCCCCTCAATTTCAACAATAACAAGCAACACTATGGTGCAACCCGTAATTGGTGACAGAAAGAAATCACTAAAAAAAGGAAACGCACTCAACATGTCACAATAACTCAAAACCCTTCCTTCTATGGCGATTTCTTCAACTTTACGTCCTCTTCCAAGGAAAGGAGAGTAGGAGACGTGCTTCTTTGTAATACTACTCGTGCTTTTTCTATACTTTTATTCTTATAGAAACGAATACAATAAGATTTGAATGAGAGTGTGACAATTACTCTTTATCATCAAAATAAAACATGAATGGATTTCTTTATAATGTGGTGTAGACAGAAATCAATACTCATACTTTTTTATTTAACAACAAAAATATTTTACTTGTTGAACTATCGAAACACATATTATGTCTGTATCTAGCAAAAATTATTTTTGCTAACTTATTTTACTATTCAGCTTATTTTTGCTACTATTTATGGATTTCACTGTACTTTTTGATACTATTCATGGGTCCCACTATACTATTTCAGCTAATTTTTACCTTTATTTACAGTACTTTCAACAAAAAGTTTCAGTTTCAGCAAAATAAGCGGATTCCAAACAAACCCTATATATACATATTTACTTGCAATTAAGTAAAAGATTTACTTAAAAAGCAAACTTTGCTTGCTTTTATTACAGTCAAAGAAATTGTGCACTCTTTTAGGATGGGGAGAGCTTGGTCTGTTTTTTTTTTTTAAAGTTTGATAGGTACATAACTAATGATTTTTATATATTGTTTAAAGGGAAAATTCAAAAGCCAGGGGGCATGTATGTTAAAATAGAAAGAGATAAGAGTAGAGTGAAAGGTGACGGGAAAAATAATAAAAATAGGGTAAACATGCTTGAACTTTGTTATATCTCTTTCTTTCTTTTTTTAATAAATTACGTTAACTTTGGATTTTTTTTTTTAAATTTTATGATAGTAGAAACTGAAGTTTATATACCTACCAAGTATATGAGTTGAAGTTCTGAAGCCAATGATTTTTAATTAGAAATTTAAATTTTTTTTCTTCTTTTTTGTGATAATTCCGGGAAGCAAAGTTGGAATGCAATTGCAATTTTAGTGGTATATCTTGTGATAGCATATGAATTTATTAGGATGTAAATATAAAAAAAGGTTCAAAATTTTGTATAGAGAATTTTTTTTCTCCTAATAATAACTTCACATGGAAATTAAATAAAGGTTATTTACTAAATAAAAAAATAGAAGTTATTTATTCACTTTTTAGTTTATAGACATCACATTCCTACATAGATGTTTTTTGTAAAAAAAAAAAAAAGTTATAAATATTACTACATAAATATTAAATACCCCACCCCTCTCACCAGGATTCGAACTGAGACCACTTCATTTCTTTATGCTAGGGAGGTATATCATGCCGGCTCAACTTTCCAGCGGTACATAGGTGCTTGTTACTATTGTGTTTATACTTATTAAAAAAAAAATTGTCAATATAATTCTCATTATTCCTAACCTCTACCTCTCTCGATAAAATGATGCTATTAAAAAGATACCAAAAAGGCAAGTTACCACCGCACACCCTTGGTGCAATTGGTACAATAGTCATTGCACAAGTATAAGTGTTTGAGAGATGTGGAAGGATAAGGGCCAAAGTTCAAGTTTCCAAGAGGGAATTTCACACACATATATACTTAGATTAGGTTAAAGTTAAATTTCAATTTTATTATAAAAAAAAAGAAAAAAAGAAAAAGAAAAAGAGGCAAGTTGATGCACCCGAGTGACTAAATTTTGCATTTTAATAATACGATAACTACTTTCCTCAATATTATTTCTTCTCAAAAAAAGAAAAAAAGAAAAAAACTTTCCTCATGTATGTATGTATGTATATTGATCAACTACACACATATGTATCTATGTATAATAAAAGGAAGCAAGATGAGATGGCGAACAGTAAATATTTTGATGATGATAGGTTAGTAGTGTATCAACCGTGAAATCTCTTAATAATCTATAACTTAAAAAAGAGGGAACTTTTATAAAGTTACACTGGGTAAAATTTAGGTGAATACATTAGACTCTATAAAAGTAACACCTTTTTTAATCTATAAATTTTCAAGAGATCTAATTGTTAAACTTATATTAGTGGATTCTTAAAAGAAAAACGTTAGTGTCATGTCATCATTGAAACATTAATTTATTGCTTGCCCAATCAACTTGCATATTTAATCTTCTTTTTAATGTAATAATATATTGAGAAAGAGGGGTTAGGAGTAGTGCGAAATATAGGATAATAATTAAGAGAGAGAGAGAAAGAGAGAGCTTGTTTTAAGTATCAGCACTATGTTATGGTTTTAAAAACCGGCACGGATAAAGAACCAAAAAAAGGATTGATTATCGATTTTTTGGTCCGATCGGAATTGAACCGATGATCGAACCAATGATGTCATAATTAATAATTTTATAATTAATAAATAATAAATAATATAATATAATAATTTTATATTAACTAATAATATTTACTTTAAAAAATTTATATTATAAAAGTTTATTCAAAATCATTAAAAACAAACTTATAATAAAAAATAAATAACTAAATAACTCCCCTACTATTCCACCTACCTCCATTGGCATTAAATTTTCTCTACCCACCCCCACTTTCTTCTCCTTTTTCCGTGAATCAGTACTCTGATCATCAATTCAAAATTTGCTTGCATTAAATTCTCCACCCACGCCCACTTTCTTCTCCTTTTCCCATTCAGTCAGTAGTTGCTTCTACAATCCGAATCTATTTCTGCACTCTTCATTTCTTCTCCTCATTTTACACATCTTCCTCTACCTCTCTCTCTCTGCCAAGCAAAGTTCAACCTCACTCCACAGCTAGCATGTTCCCAAAATATCATTTCTTTTACAACAGATCAACATTGCTTCTTCCCTAAATTTCTTTTCTTTTACAAGAACTGAAGATGAGAAAAGATTAAGTGTTCTTCAGTTCTTGTCCTTTGAAGCTCGTTTATCTGCTCAAAATACCGCAAGGCCGAGAGAAAAAGGAGGCTAAGGCTAAGGCGTGTAAGGGAAAAAGGCGACCACCAAATTTCAAAGCCGAACAGAGAAGACGAGAAAGAGTGAGAAAAAAAAAATTCAGAGGAAACGGAAGTTGAGAGTGTGAGAGAGGGTTGTGAGGGAAAGAAAAATAGAGGATATGAGTTTTTAGGGATAGGTTTCCCCAAAACAACGTAGTTTTAGGTTGGGAAAAATGTCAAAACGGTGTAGTTTTCAGTCTCAACACAACCGGCCAATAACCGGTTCAACTATATCGGTTTTCGGTTTTACGATTAAACCCACCGGTTTTTTACTATTTCCGGTTTTTACTAATTTTTTGGTTTTTAATCATAATCAGTCTGAATTAATATTCGGTTTCCGATTGAACCGGTCAGTCCGATCCGGTTTTTAAAACCATAACATCTATTATTTACAGTAAGAAATTAAATTTCTTGCTTACTAATAAATTTACTCAAATAAAATAGAAGTGTTATTCTCATCACCCCTAACCTCTGTTTGGGATAATTTATTGGTCAGGTACAACTTTTAAAACTATTATTTTTTAAAATATAAATGTATTTTTATCCAATTTATTATTCAAGTTAAATAAATCAATAAAATTAGCCTTACCATTAGCACTATACTCCTATGAGTCCTACCTGAGATATTATAAAGTTAAATAAAATTGTCATTAATAATTCTAAAATACAAAAACTTAAAATAGTTCATAAATATCTAATAATTTTTATGTTTTGCAAAGTTATAAAGAGAATTTAATTCATAAGAAAAAAAAAATCCTATTAAAAGTTATATTCATTCAGTAGTCTGTTATTAAAAAACCCAAACACTATAAATTGCACACCGACATCGATCACACAGATCAAAGTAAGTAGACCCAAAAGCACTCCCCCGCTCCTTTAGGCTTTTGCAATTTCATTTCATCTCATTACATTACATTAGAGTATATGATTAGAGTCTTTTGGAATTTCTTAATGATAATTAGAAGAAAAAGCTTTATCATTGAGCACGTTTTAGAGTGGAAGAAAATTGTATCTAAAATATTCTATACAAGGACAATTGATTGCTATGCTGGGCCAAGCCTACTAGTCAAAAATGGCTTTCTGTTGTTTGATCACCATGTACGTGCATGCATTTTATATATAAGATCGAATATGTATGTATTTAAATTGAACCTCTCCAAGCCTTAATGCTTAGTTTGCTTCAAGGATGAGAAAGTTGACGGATAGAAATAGAAGAAATTTTTTAATTTTTGCCCAGGTGTGTTTGGTTGGGAAAATTGAGAGACGGAATACTCATTTATTTGGTTGAGTCAGGTTGACAAGAAAAGTGAGAGAATAAAAAAAAAAATGTAGTTCATACTTTTTTTATATATATAACACTTATTTATTCTTATATATATATATATATATATATATATTATCATTAAATAAGAAAAATATTATGTACACATCACACATATTATATTATATTATATATTTTTTGTTATTATATTTTTAATACAACAACTAGGTGGAAGCATCCAAATACTGCTTCCATGTTGCAAAAAGAAAAACAAAAATAAAAAGAAGCACTCAACAAGAAATAACTAGTGTTGGAAATTAATGTAAATGGGAAAAAACAAGCAAAAAAAGTAGACGACAAGGACAGAAAAAACAAACTGTGAAAAAATAAAAGAAGGAAACGACGGAAAGAAGGAAAAAAGAAAAATTAAAATAATAATAATTTCAGAGGCGTGAACACACTCACACACGGAGAAAAAAAAATAGAGGATAATAATGCAAGTGCATGGCTAAAGCAAATGGCATACAAAATCTCTCCAGTCTAGGTCTTCACTTTTCTCCCCAAATCATGGAGATTGAGTTTTGGCGGATCGAATAGAAAAAACATGTGTCCCACCAAAATGTAAGTTTGGTATTTGTTTTGTTTTTTTTTTTTTTTTTTCCTTATTTCTTATTTCTAAAAACAATTTTCTATTTTTGAAATTAAAAAACTTGTTTAGCAACTCAAAATGGACAGAAAACAAAAATTGTTCTCAAAACTCAATTTGTGAAGGAAACTAAAAACATGCAAAAGACTATTTTCAGTTTCTAGTTTTCAAAAGTCAATGAAAACATGGATTTGATTTAATAAATTTATCTCATTTAATGAGTTAGCATCAGACCCGGCTCAATAGGTGATGCAATCGCCTAATGCCTCGAATAAAAGAAGGCCCTAGCAAAAAAAATATATAATAAATATAGGGAAATGCTAACAAGTGCCCATTAGGGCACTGGTTAAGAATCCAGTTAAAGAAAGAAAGTTTTAATGGGAAAAGAAAAAAAAATTAATATTTTGATAGTTTTTTTCATTTTCCATAAAAGTGATGTCAAAATTTTTCTAAAATTGATTGTTAACGAGTGCCTTAAAGGCACTCATTAGCATGACCCATAAATATAATATATTTATTTATATTTTTTAATTAAAAAAAATTTAAGCCTTTTTTTGTCAATAAAATGCATTAAAAATGCCCATTGTATCCTAAAATGCAAAAGATTAAAAAGGAAAAAAAAATAGTCAAATTTTAGCTAACAAAATTAAATTTTAGGAGATAAATTTATTAACTCATTTTTAAAATATGCAAAAATCAAAATTAATAGCAGACAAATTCATTAATAATACAACGTAATTGTCTTTAAATATGCTAAAATAGGGATTATAAACTTCAAAAAAAAAAAAAAAAAAAAAAAAAAAAAAAAAAAAAAACCTCTCATCTCTCTATCTCTCTGCCTCTCCATCTATAAGAGCATCAGCATTTGGCTTCTCAAATGCCAAATTGTAAAATACATTTGGCATTTGGGCCCAAATTGCTCCAACAACTGGATTGCTATTAATGCCGAATGCCAAATTTTTTTGGCATAACACTACAGTGCAATCTCACAACAAATAATGTACTTTAATAGCGCTACAGTCCCCTCTCTCTGTTTTTGCTCTCTTATCCCCTCACAGTCCGTTCAAGCCCCTCTCAAGCGAAGCTCCGTTGGTCTCTCAAATCAAATCTCAAACGAAGCTCCGTCAGAAATCTCAAGGGTTCTCAAACGTTTGTGGGTTTGGAAATCTCAAGCCAGTCCATTCAAGCCCCATTTAACTTTTCACTCCATCTCACGCTCAGCCTCTCCCACGCAGCAACAAGGATGCCACAAGGTTGAGATCAGTGTGTGGTTTCGGTGTTTGGGTTTGATTTGTGATTTGATCGGCGTGGGTTTCGGTGGTGTGGGTTTGATTTGTGATTTGTGGTTGTGGGTTTGTTTTATGGTGGCTGTGGGTTTGTTGGTGGTGGCTGTGCTGTGTTGGTGGTGCTGTGTTGGCATTGGATTGTGTTTTTTTTTTTTTTTTTTTTGGTTCAGCTACTGGGGTTTGTGGTTGTGGCTAGTGGGCCGACGGTGGAGGTGGTGGAAGTAGTTGTGGCTGGTGGGTCGATGATGGGGTGGGTGTCTGTGGCTCCGTCGGAGTGGGTTTTGGATCAATGGGTGGCGGCGTGGGTTTACTGCCTGGGTTTTTTTTTTTTTTTTTTTTTTTTTTGGTGTTGATGGTAGATTATGGGTTGCTGGTGGTGGTGGTGTCAGGTGTGTGTAGTGCGGCGGTGGTGGTGATTGTGGTTGTTGAACAGAAATAAAGAGAGAGAAAGAATAAATAATGTGTTGTATTGTAAATGATGGTAATTGTGGGATATATTATTTTATTGTGTAGAAATATTATTTTAATGAGTAGGATAGGAAAATAAAAGTTGGGATGCTGAGTGTATTGTAAAATGGTATGGTATAATTGATAAAGTAGCTTTTTAGGATGATAAAATAAGATGAGATATGAAATCCAGATGTGGATGCTCACGGTCTTACCTTTCTTTTCCTCATCTTCATCTTGATTCTTGATCTTTTTCCATCAACTCAGTTAGTCGGTCTAGCTTGAAATTTTTCTTTGTTGATTCCAGCGTACCAGTCTACCAGTCTTCAATCACTAGAGGTATTCTTCTTTAGTTCTTCCCCTCTTTCTCTTTGTCTTTCTGCAAATGAAGACTAGAGTCTTCTATTTATTTAACTTAAATTATATATATTTTTAGTTTGTTTCACACTTTCACTGCACTGCACAATTGTTTGATGAGATGGGACACGTTTTTTGCTATGATGGCTTTTCTAATTCTACCCATCTTTCGGAGAAATTATTGGTTCCTCCGAGAGGACCACTGATGTGGTCCTCCCGGCTCCTGCCAACCAAAAGAAAAGTGCCACATGGCCATTTTTTCCCGATTCAGCTCCACATTAGCACTTACCCATTAGCTTAACTCTTGTTAACAAAACCAAACCAAGGTTAAAACTCAGCTCCACTTACCCACAGCCGGAAACCCAAAATCAAAGACTTGTTCTGCCTCAAGCTCTCACTTCTTCTTCCTTCTTCTACTAATATTCGCTCTCAACTCACTCTTTCTTTTTCTTTTCTTTTTTCTCTTTGTGGAAATTTTTTATTGTTGTTGTTTATTGTGATTTCCGGGATTCCGATCCACCATTGCCAGAAACCATGGGTATTTCGGTGAGTCCTTCGTGACTCCACTCTCTCCATGCATGATCCGAGTCACCGTCATTGCTCCAGATTTCTCTCCTCTACCATGGCTTTCTCGGAACGTACTTCCCATTTCCAATCTCTAGGTCTTTTTAACTCTTGCTCTTCGTTTGGTTACCGAGAAAATATTATAGCAAAGCAAGTGAAAAAGCATAACAGAATTTTTTTTTTTTTTGAAAAGATTTTAAGTGGTTTTGGATCAGAATAACTCGCCTCAGCCGAGTTTAGCAGAATCTGAGATTAGGAGCTGTATTTTCTTCGCTTCTTTTCCTTACACTTTCTGGGTAGCCAAACAAAGGAAATAGCATAATTGTAACTGGTAGTGTATGTGTATTGAAGTTGAAGCATGTGTAGAGATTGATGCGTACTGATTAAAGTTTCTCTCTTCTGTTTTCTCTACATTTTTTTCTTGTTTCCTAAAGGATTTGGCGTCTTCAAGTTCGTTTTGGTGAGGATTCTGAATAAGGAAATTTACTTTTAGTTCATTCGAAGAAGCGTCTCTCTCTGTTGCAGTGGATTCTCTAAAAAAAAAAAAAAACTTTAGTTGTGAATGGATTTGAATTTCAATTATTTTTGTAGTATAATAGTACAAAAGAAAAGAAAGAAAAACTTGCTTGTGAATTTTGAATGTGCTAAACAAACGTGCCGTTAAATACAGGGATGGATCTCTACCGATTTGTTGTTGCCTTTGGTTTTTTTTGCAGCAGTATCGGCATATCAGAGGAGGACTGTATTTTGATTTTGATTTTGGCTTTGATTTTGGGTTTCCAGCTGTGGGTAAGTGGAGTTGAGTTTTAACCTTGGTTTGGTTTTGTTAATAAGAGTTAAGGTAATGGGTAAGTGTTGATGTGGAGCAGAATCAGAAAAAATGGCCACGTGGCACTTTCCTATTGGCTGGCAAGAGCCAGGAGGACCACATCAGTGGTCCTCCCGGAGGAACCAATAATTTCTCCATCTTTGGACCCTTTTCTGCCATGATATTTGATAGGACACATTTTTTCTTTTAAACTTAGCCATGGGATGATAGGAGTAGTGGAATACAGGCAGGACGATTTCTCACTTTTTTTTTTATAGGTAGCCCACAGACCACAATTATAATTTACACAGTTTGGTCCGACGGTTTTTCACTTTTTTTTTTTATTTAATCTGACACTTTATCTATTATTATAAATTATTATACCAATTAATAATTTGATGTGTATCATATCAACTCATTTGTATTATAATGACACTAATTTATTAAATCATGTATTAAATCAATTTTTATTTGTACAGGTTTAAACTTTAAAGTGGTCACGGCTTTAAAAAAAATTGCAATAACCAAGTTCTATTGTTCTATACTTTAAATTTTATTTTTAGTTAAATTATCATTTTTAATTATAAATTGTGTTTTATTTATCTATAAATATTTTCTCATTACTAGAAAATATTTATTTGGATATAAAAAACTTCTAAAAAAGAGAAAAATTAAATACAAAAACTTAATTAGTAATTTTGCATCTCAAAAAGCAAGAAAAATAGATTTTAAAAAAATCAATATATATATATATATATTATTTGATTAATATTTAATTATAAAAAGACCCCATTTAAAATTTTCGCCTAAGGCCTCAAAAGTTGTTGAGTCGGCCTTGGTTAGTATTAGAGTTCAAATTCTAATAACAACATATTTTAATATTTTATATTTTTTCTTTGAAAAACTATTTTTTTACTTTCAACTAATTAAACATTTTCTTTATTACAAAAATATAAGAAAATTGTTTTTTCTTTATATTTCCCAAAACAAGTTTTTGAAAATAAAAAACAAAAACTGTTACTAAACATAACTGAAGGTATTTTTCCCTCTCAACCATACACGGTCCTTTAAAAAAAAATGTAAACCTCTTTAATATAAATCCTCTATTTTTTTCCAAAAACAAACCCCTCCCTTTAAAATAAAAATAAAATAAAATAAACATTTGGAGAATTAGAGAAGGACACCATGTGTAAGGACACAATTTGTAGCGACCCCAAGATGATATTGGGTTCGTACGTTTAAGGGCCCAAATAATATCATTTGTAGAGCGTGGGTTTAAAAGGCTAGGCCTAGGTCACCGAACAGCGGTTAGCCATGGTTTCTATGGAAATTTACATGAAGGTGAACCTGACGTGTCTAACGAGGTCTTCTTCTAAGGCGGCATGAGTGGTTCCAGTCTTTAGACCTCGTCCGAGGAGCTTAGTGTTCTTATTCTTCTCCTTTTTTAAGACTTCATGGTCTGGGAGACCCCCCTTTCCCTTGGTTCTTTTTCCCTTTTATACTAACATTTACCCTCCTTCCAGTGTCCACGTGTAAGCTCCACTTTCTGGGGTTAAGACTTGTCTCATCAGCCCATACCTAGAGTGGTTAGGGGTGGTTGTAAAAGTTGAATAGCATGATGAAGAGCATGGACTTGTCAGACGCAGAGTTCTTTATTGCAATATTGGCAGCTTTTTCACTTGGCCTGTTCCTGTACTGAGCTCGTCCTTTCCTTTAGGGGCTCTATGGGGTGCTGAGCATAAGATCGTCATCGGCCATATCCTTAGGCCTTTTTTGGACTTTCATTATGTGTCCTCGGCAATAGTTCTCCTCGGCTCAGGCCTTGGGCCCTAATGTAAAGTGGGCCGGGCCCACAAATTCTCTGGCCCCACACCATGTTTTTTTTTTTTTTTTTTTAAGAAAAGAAATGGTGATTGCCTTTTTTTTCTTTATTGCATTTGTCATCCATAAAAATAATGTTAGCCTTTAGTTTTTATTATTGTTATATTTTTTTTATACATAACTTGCATTTGTGTAGGCATGTAAATTGACTATTATTATTTGAATTATTGAAACTTAATTAAATTTTTATATGTTTCATAATTTTTGAAGGTGTAAAATACAAAATCCATTGTGAGATTTGGGTAAATTTCAGATACTACCAAGATTTTTAAAATATATATCATTTGCTCCCTAATTACAAAGAACACTTAATATCTTTTGTGCTTTTTTTTTCCCCTAAAACTAATTTTTGGTCTTAAATGAACATAAGCTTGTCAAGGAATTCCAAAAGTTTCTCAAAAACTTTTGTTCTCGATTGTTCTTATTTTCAGATACAAAAAAGGAGAGAGCTTCTTGTGAAAGTCCCTCATATTCAATAACATAGTCTCTCAAAAGGGCCAACCGGCCAAACCACCCCCACATATTCAATTGAGCATGTTTTTTAGCTCTCATTAATTCTCACAAAGCCCTCGGGGTGTGGTGCATTGGTAGGAGTCCCGAACTAGCATCACGTGATGCTTGTAGGAGTGTGCTGATTCGAGTCACATGCTTCAGCGAAAAAATGTTGTGCTGTGATGTGAATAGCTTTAACATACGTAGGATTGCCCACACCATATTATATTTAGGTTTAAGTGGGCAGGATTGGCGACCACATGCGTGAGAGTTTTTTTTGTTCATTAAAAAATTAATTAATTTCACACAAACGTACAGTGTACTCCTCACGACAACGCTTCTTCTCAACCAAATATAGACATGCCTAGTCAACTAAAACCCACCCAGTAACCTCTACACTAGAAACAACTTAATTGGTCTACAGGCTTTAGATACCACTGGCTGAGTTTTTTTTAATGGGAGTCGCATCAGATATTGAAGCTGACAACATACCATAAGCACTTTTAAAAGGGTCTAAGCAATTCGAGTGTAAGTGATCTGTGCCACACACAAAAAAAGAACGACATCCTTTATCATAAGATGAGCATTAATTGGAGGTGGATTCTAGTTACTTCGTTAGGTAAAGTTCTTTATCGCTGGACAAAGATCCAAGTTCGAATCCTATTTAAACCAAAAATTAATTGATGTCTTACATTAAAAGGGAATGCCATAAAGTTAAATCTACCTTTTCTTTTCTTTTCTTTTTTTTCTTTTTTTTAATTGAGCATAAGAGAACCGGAGAAGTACACCATTGTGAGGGAAATCCCAGCATATAGGGTTAATCACATTTTCCCAACTGTTATTTTAAATGAATATCCTCCATGCTGGATACATATTGGGTTGGAACCCTCTTTCACATAGGTCTTAAGGCCATGATGTTGGGACCCAAATAATGTTATCAACAATATTAGCAATCCAAAATAACAATCACACATAAAAACACAAAATTTACGTGAAAAACCCTTTCTCTTTGAAGGGAAAAAATCACAAGACAAACTCTGAATAAATTCACTACTATTAAATCAATAACAATAATTCTTATATATATCTCACGACTAAAAAAAAAAAACTCTCTTATTTTTTTTTTTTTTTTTGCTTTCACACACAAATTATAGGCAATAATTCTTTTTCTTTTCTTTTTTTCACTATGCGGCACCCACCTTTTTTTTTTTCCACTGTGCGGCACCTCCTTTTTCTTCTTGTTTTGTTCTCCTTTTTAGTACACCACACGCATGCATTTTATATATAAAAGCATGCCCTCACACTCATCAATCAATTAGGAATAGGAATCTTGGTACACCACGTACAGTACTTTGCAAGGAATTAGGACTCCTTGCTTTTCAAGCGTATCACAAACTCTTTAAAGAGTAGTGATTAGATGCGGCTGGACTCCTAGAAACACACAAAGTACAAACTGTCCATGATCTTTTATTTCAACTTGATATAGGAGTCTTCATCACTTGGGCTTTTATTCTTCATGGGCTGGACTATGGTGCATGTGCACACAACACATGAAGCGTGTATTCACTGGAAAATTTACAAGCAGATAGCATTCATCTGAGCTCACTTTCCTTAGATAACTATTAAACAAGAACTCGATGGAAGTACCAAAGAAAACCTAGCCTTGGTACTCCCTCTTAATGCATCTGAATTGACAAAGAGAACAAAAAGCTTGGGGAAAGTTATGGAACTCTCTTGCAAGCTTTGGATTATTTAAGACAGTAAATTTGTTTTTGGAGAAAGGAGCATAAACACTGTTATGTGTCGATTGTGCTTAGAGAGTAAATAAGATATTTTTAAAAAGTTTTGATAGTAACTAGTATTAGTTTAAATCCAAGGATAGTATTTCTCTGTTTATATACACACATTGATAGATTTGTGAATGTGTGTGTTTTTAGTTTGATCTCCTTGGAAAAGAAAATTTCTTGCCTCACTACTAGTGTGGACTATGCTAGCCAGACTTGGAGGTGGCATTGGCATAGGCTACGCCTATGGCTTCCATATGGTGGTGCATGGACGAGAATGAATGCTAGGCTAGTATGCATGTTTGGGTTGCGAAGTTGTTTGGCAACACTTGCAATGTATTGAAACATGTGCAACAGGCTATGCACTTGTGTCCAACATGTGACAGCAAGTTGGGATGGCAGTTATCAAGCTGTGGCATGTTGTGCAGACTTAGTGGATGTATTGGCAACAATAAAAGGGTTCCAAGAGTCCAAGACAACAAGGCCATTTATCATAGATGTAATTTCTCATGTTCGGTAATTACTCTTACACACACGTTGGATGTAATTGAAATCGTGACTTTACTTGAAATCACGATTTCAGTTATAAACAAGTGTGTAATAAGCATTGCTCTTTCTCATATGGCTACAAATAAAAGGTAGTTACAACAAAATAATTGCCATGGTAGTTATTTTTTTGCAAATATAAACTTAAGCAATTGGGGATGTCAACAACATGTAAGTCCATGTGTGAAGAAGCATTGTAACTCTGGATTAGCGAACCATGGTGATTGTTTCTTTAGACCAAGGCAGATTTTGGTGAAGAAAGCCTTAAATTATCCTTTGAATTTTGAGGCAAAGTAAAAAAAAAAATGGTTAAGAGTTTTCATGTGTGTTGTGTGCTTCAGTGCTTGATGTGCATATGATTCACATAAATTGTTATAGTGTTATTGTTACCTTTGTGTAATGCTGAGAATTGGCTATGACTTAGTAAGGCATATTTAGTGACATTAGTGTCATCACAAGGCAAACAAAATCGGTTGAAATTTTTCCTAGAGACATGTTCAGATTTATTATAGGTGGGGAATGAATTTGATATTCTGAGTGTGAAACATATTATTTAATTAGATAGTAAACATTTGGCGCAACAGACACTGAATTGTGCTCAAAATTTTACTGAAAGAGAACTACTCTCCTGTAACGTCCATTTGTATCCTGCCTCACACATATATGTGAATCCCCCGGTATATGAAAGATTGAATGCACATATGAGACCTTTTCATGGAAAATAAGGTTAATATTAGTGGTGCTGTTTAACTAGTTTTGCAATCAACTAGAGTTACCAAAAAATACCATGATATAAATGGTAATTATAACAATAGTAAGTGGACAAATCCCACATATCCATGCTTTGATATTGTTCCAAACCACTTTTATCTCAAGCTCATCTAAAAAAGAGATCATGTGTCATTTTATCATAATAACCTCCCTTGCTACTTTTATTTTTGTCACATCTAGTAAACCATTTTCCAATGTCATTAGCATATCTCTCAAATTCTCAATCTATTCTTCCAAACATCAAAAGTTCACTCTACGAAAGAACGAAGTGATGAATGGAAATAACTAAATCTCTTTCCTTTGAATTTTTTGGTCTTGAACTTTCTTGAAAATCAGGAAAATAGTATATCTCCCCCCTTAAATGATGTAAGAAACCCTTTTTTTTATAAGGTATCCTGAATCAACAAGATAGTATTTTCCTACAAATGAAAATATTTTTATATTAGCAATTTCACCACAACAATATTCTAATAGTTAATAAAATTAACAATACAAACCAGTTGGCGATTTAGGGAAGTTATCACTCTCATTATTGAGGCAACTTAAAAATATTCGTGTAAAAATATTCGTGTGTTGACTCTTCCCATCCAACACAAGCAAATGTGAATTTCATGTCAAAATCACAAACATGCATGCAATTAATTGTTGGCTCTCCTTTCCTTCCTCTATATGTATGTTGCTTATAGGAATACGGGAACATGGACAAAATCGATAGCTCCAATGTAATCCTGAGGCATAAACACCATCAATAGCTCTGATGCAAACATAACCATCTTCATATCAAATACCATATAAAATACCTATAGCCACATTTTAAAAACGTGGGTATAACTTTTTTTTTTTTTTTTTTTTTTTTGAATTTGAAAAACGCGGCTATAGCCTCTCTTTTTTTTCTAGGACGGATGGCAAATGCCTGTCTACAAACGCTGCTATAGAAACCTGTCACACACTAAATTCCAACTTGTTATTTGTTGCATGCAACAAATAACAAGCTGGAATTTTCTCAAACCTGTCACAATGTTGATTCAATCTCCATGGGAAATTATCAATCTTTAAGGAATATAGAGTTCAATACAGCAACAAAATGGAGGAAAGTTTAGTGTACATTTAACATAAAAAGATGCAGCAAGTATCAACACATACAGGTGGGTATGCACATGATTGTCCCTAACCTTCCTATGGCTATCCCAAATGCTTCTAGGGGTGCCTTCCCATCTCCAAGCTCTTGTCTACAAGTGGGCCCAATGTATGTCCATTATGGCACTGCAAAAATATAAAGTTAGCAGTTAGCTATTTCGAACCAAGCAAAACTAAGAAGTACATAAGTTACTTCATATAAAGAAAACCTTAAATTTTTTAAGATTGAATGCTATGATCAGAATATACAACAACTAGAGACGCTCTTAAAAACAAGATTAGTGAAGTTAGACAGCTCTTCAAACAACTTTCAATAGTTTTCTAAGAAATGATAGTGGCTTGGACCAAACAAATTAAGGATGATTATATGAGAGTGAAGCATTGCATCTTTGAAAAAGCTTCCTAAATTTGTTTAAAATGTTAGGCTTAAAATCTAGCAAGCATCTAAGTATATTATGCATCAATGACACTTACAAAGGAAAATAAATACACAAAACATGGCAATGAAAATGGCTAAAGGTATATGTTACAATTAGGTTATGCGTTTATATGTTCCTAAACAACTTAGCAAACTCTTTTCTTTTCTCTTTTATCATTCTAATCAACTAAGAAGACTCAAACTTCACTAGGAAACAAACTCATCAAAAGCGCCACAAACATTTCTTCCTAAACAACTAAGCAAACTCGTCTTTTCTTTTTTTATAATTCTAACCAACTAGGAAGAGTCTATAACTTCACTCGTAAACAAACTCCAAAAGCAATAAAAATTCCATAGAATACCCAATTCATGTATCTCCCTAAACAATTTAGCAAGCATATACTTCACTCTTCACTCAGAAACAAACCCATGAAAAGCATCATACACTCAAAAGCAATATAAATTCCATATCATACCCAATTCATGTCTCCACCTAGACAACTCAACAAGTATAAACTTCACTCATCACTTTGAAACAAGCCCACTCGAAAGCAATACAAATTCCATTGAATACCCGATTCATGTTTTTCCTACACAACAAGAAAAACAATTCTTTTAGAAGTGCTGATATACCTGCAACTTGTCAAGGTACTGAGGCTGACCATGGCCTCTCTTAATGGTTCCAGTGAGCTCCAAAAGCCTGTCAGCAAGCGTAGACTTGCCATGATCAACATGAGCAATAATGGAAAAATTCTTATCCAACAAAATCACACAAATGGAACTAGCAAAAAGTACTAAAATAACAATAAAGATATTAAAAAAAATTACAAAACGGTATTTATATATTTCAAACTTACCTTGAGAACAATGCATGGCTTCACTATTTAATCCTCTTAAACTCTTCTATGTTGTTAAAGCATCAATGTACCTGTCTACATATACAAGAGATTCAACTAAAAAGGTTTGTTCACAAAAAAAATTGTCAATCTTTGAATGGCATGATCGACCTGTCTACATAGCAACATGTCTATAATATTAAAATAATATTCATGTCTACAATATTCCTTCATGATCAGCCAAAAAGTAATACAAAATAATTTGATCAATATCCACGGAGAGTCCTCATTTAGATGCAGCGCTATCTTGAATATATTAAACATATCGTATTAGTAGCACATAACAAGGCATTGCAATAAACATGCAATTTTCATTAAATTAAATGTAACATTTTTAGTACCTGAGAAGGCAGTGAAGAATGCATAAGTGAGCTAAATTGGGCGAACATTTCTTTTATGTGCAACATCATTTCTATCATTTGCTCTTGATGTTTTGCATTTGATTGGGTTAGTGCTTCAGTGAGTTGCTCTTGATGCTTTGCATTTGATTGGGCTAGTGCTTCGGTGAGTTGCTCCTAATGCTTTGCATCTAATTGGGCTAGTGCTTCGGCAAGTTACTCCTCATGCCGTGCATCTGATTGGGCTAGTGCTTGGGCAAGATTCTCTTGATGCCTCTCCTCTGAATGCCTCTCCTCTGAATGGGAAAGTTGGTCCATCATAGATGCAAGCGAAGTTTCCAATTCAGTAATCCGATGGGTCGTTTCGCTTGACGACAGTAGAGTTAAGGTATAGCATGAAGGGTTGGACCTACTTCTTCCTGATGGGGTTGGTCCAAAACCCACCTCACGTACACGTCCATAACATTCTGCACCCATCACTTAAGCAAACGCATCATTTTTCGACTATAGGATTCCTTCACCACGCTCTCCTCGTAGTGATCTGCCCTCTTGAGTTAAAATTTGATTCATCTTAGCATGTTTTCACACAAAAACCAAATAACATATTACTTTCTATAAACAATTCACGCACAAAATACAAAAGAAATAGGTTACACTATAAGGCTTACAATCTTCTCCCCCACTTTGGGATTAACAGGAGCCCCATCTTTGATACTGTATACTTTCACATGAACATCTGCATGCTCCACTGCTACCCCATTGTCTTTTGCCTATATCATATTCAACAGTCTTATTACAATAGTGAAAATTTATGTACATGATATGAAGTGGCAATTGACAACCAAACATAGCAAATGGAATTTAGGACATAACATGCAATATAATGTAAAATAAAATATAAAAAAAATGTAGATTATTATGTTAAAATAGACAAGTATTGTTGTTTTCTTTATGTGAATGTTTAGTATCAAGCGATTTTTGGTCCTAACACTCTTAAAATCCATTATAGTTAGTTGTGACAGTGGCTGAAATAGTCCTTAGCTAGCCCCATCCCAAAGTTCTATATATTGGCTACTACCACAACCCAATTTCCTTCACTCAACTTCCTCATATTTCCTCTCTCTCACTTGTCTTTGCTGTCAAAGCTTGAATTTTTAAGGGATTCTAGCCTTTTGCCCCTATTGAGCAAATTATCTGGCAATATGCCCTTGTTTCCAAACTATATAGGGGCATGCCCTTGTTTCGATACTCGATGTCCACAAAATCGAGTTACTTTAATAACTCAACTATTAAGAAGCCGAGTTTTGGGCAGGTTCTTGCCACAGTGGCGATCCAGCGTGGCTTTTAGGCGATAAAATATTACAGGGTACTGTTCATAATTCGGCAATAGGGAAACCGAGTTCTTATAGACCTCGATTACTCTGAAATTGAGTTACTGACGAATTTCAAATCACCTGTTTGCACGTGAAGCTCAACCCGATGAATGGAAAATCGAGTTATTAACCCATACTCGACTTAAGTATAATCGAGTTGTTCCACTATTTACTTCATAAATACACAAATCAGCTTCTCATGCAGCATTGTATTAGATTCTCCTCATCATTTTCAGATTAACTTCTCATTTTCAAAATTTTCTGCCAGAAGTTGGTGTTATCTTTCTATCATCTCAAGTGAAAAACTCATTTCTTCTTTGAAGTACATAGAGAATTTTATTGTTTTGGTAAAAGTAGTTGTAAATATTACAAAAGTTTATCAACCATAATGTATGTTTTTGTTAGAGAAGAAGTTTCATTTGATAGGTTGTATTACTTGTGCTTTGGTATTTTCTTGAATGAGTTATATGAGTACATTAGGGTTATATTAGTTGCTTGGTGTTGTTTGGTGTTATAAGAAATGTACAATAATCTATAGAAACGGTGATGAGTGTTATGTGTGTACATTGGGTTATATTGGGTCTTTGCTAGTATAAATTTCATTGACAAAAAATGAAAATTTTTAGATTTGCTAAAACTAATGAATAGTTAATCTTTAAATTTGCAAAAGTTGAATGTACACACTTATCATTGGTCAGACATTAACAACATTTTGAATTGCACACAACATGTAGACATTAACAACAATGTCTAATGTTTATGGTCAAATGTGAGTGTTAGTATTTCATTTTTAGCATGTAATAATACACAAATTTATGAATGTCTTTGTCATGTACCATCTTATGCAGCGTTACATTATTTGCCAACAGTTGATGCACACTGTTAACTTGATCATTTGATATTATTGTATTCAGCGTCAATGTCTGGTTCTAACAACCGTTTCATCTATAAGCCTTGCAATGTATTCACTATTGTGGGTCGTTGCTAAGTATTGGAAGATGAGTTTAGTTATCCAATTGATCCGAATCTGCGAAATAGTGCAAGGGTTCACAATACCATGAGACATGAGTGGGTTTGGTTATTTTATGAACAATAAATGTTTTATGATGAGTTGGTTATAAGTTGTCAGTGCCTCGACGACTCGCATCCCAGATGCCAACAGACACGATCGATGGATTTCGTAAAGCATTGAACCGCATAAGAGAAGAAAATAATAGAATGAAGATACGTCTTAATCAATATCAGACCCAAGTCGAGATTCAAGAGTCAGTGGAGTGTAAGTTATACGAGCACGCACAATACATGTAATCACTTCTTGCTAATCTCATTTATCAGTCAGACTTGGAGATATCAGATGAAGAGTAATCGTGTCGTGGTGTAATTGGACTTTGTTGGAGAACTATTTTGCTTAACTATATTTTATATGTATGTGTGTCACTGTTGTTGCATTTGTACTATGTAAAACTTATTATTGATTGTAAGGAGCATGCATGTTGTTCATAATCTAGATTATTCCCACATAACGCATAAAAGTTAAATATTCCCACACATGATGTTTTTCAATAAGCACCTACGACACAACACAGAAAACTTAAAATAACTTACACAATGCCACCAATATTCATGCATTGCATATTGACCACTAACGCTACTAACATTATTAACTTAACCCTAAACATAACACACACACCACATAAGCATTCATTCAAACAAGTAATCCTCGTAGTTGAGAACATTGTTACGTTCCGCCGGAGTGAGTTGATTGTTGGCTACGGCGGTTGCACCTACAGCATAACACAGAAAACTTAACTATTCTTATACGATGCTACCAATATGCATGCATTGCATATCGAACACTAACGCTACTAATATTATTAACTTAACTCGTAGACATAAGACACACACACCACATAGGCATTCATTCTGACAAGTGAGTAGTTGAGGACATTGTTACGTTCCGTCGGAGTTCGTTGCCTGTTCGTTGCAGCGGCCAGCTCTTTCGCCAGTTGTAGCATGTGATACCTGCACCTACTGAGTATCATAAGATTGTACTCTTTTTTTATTTTAGTCATTGCATGCTCATGTTAGCGCATGTTTCGCCGTGGCAGTGTGAGCGAGATACGGTCAACAAGAGGCGCTCCAAGTCGCACGAGATCATCGTGCAGAGCATTGGAATTAGATACTCCTAAATTTGTATAAAACAGGCTACTAATCAGTGGGAAGCCTGAACAACATTAATCAAAGTATAGTTCAATATTAATTTTAAACATTATGCAAACTGCAATTCAATATTAATATTTGAGGGAAATATTAATAATATAACATTATCCAAAGTACAGCTCAATACTAATATTTACAGTGCCTCACCTAAGCTATTATTTAACAGAAATCCTACTTTAAAATAACAAATTGTCAGAAGTTCTCTCTTGAGATAATTACCAATTCTAGTCTCTTAAGACAATAAATTATGCATCTGTACACAAAATGTAACAGACTTTCAATTGATGTGGTAAGATTATACGTTCCCATATGATAAGGATAATGACATGAAACCAAAACCAAAAAAAAAAAAAAAAAACTAAGATGTTGAATAAAAACAATATGGCACGGTTAGAACCCTGAGCAGAGTAAATGGCAGCAAAGGTTTTAGGAACCCAAAACAGTAGATATACAGGGTATTTATGAGTTCAATTTAGTTTAGTGATAGTGGATGTCCATGATGTGCATTTTATGGTATGTGTGTAGATATATGCGTGCATATCCATTACACACACTTCATATCTATTATAATAATAACTTAACAGAGTGGAAGCTTGTAAAAGCCAGTAAGTTTGAAGTTCATTCTTGTTATGAAGCTTTGATGGGTAGGGGCAAGTTTTCCATACAAAAGCATCTGGCAAGTCAAGGTTCCTATAGATGTTGCTTTCTTTGCATGGACAGCAGCACTAGACAGAATTTTAATAGTGAATAATTTGTGGAAGCGTGACATGCACTTTCAAACTATATGAATTAAAAAGCAATTTTACCTAATAATGAACACCATTGTCATGCCAACTGTATTTTACATGAATTTGTGCCTTGGATATGCATCAAAACCCAGTTCAAAACCAAACCCAACAAAGCTAAAACAGCAACAATAATAATGAATAGAGAAAAATCTAACAGAGAAAAACTTAAGAAGCCACACTCAAATCAGAGTACATGCACAAGCAACACTTAACTCAAATTAAATGCAAAGGGGAAAAAAAATTGAACTCAGCATTTAGAAATTACCTTAATATGTTTCTAATCCTTTAACTCTAAAGATAGATTGGGTTCAACCTTGGCTATGGTGAGGGTTATGGTGAGAGTGAAAAGGTGTGGGTTTGGGTTGAGTTTCAGAAAAGGTCTACTGAACGGTTTGGTTTGGGTACGGGTAGAAATAAGAGAACTTGAAGATGCGTTGAACTTGGAAAGGGTCTACTAAACGAACTGAGGGTGGCTACTGATTAGACTGAGGAAGAAGGGAGACAAACTGTTTTGGAGACATTACATTCAAAATCCCATTTTATTCTACATATAACTCGATTTCCCCATTGCCGAGTTATGAACAGTAACACGGAATATTTTATTGCACAAAAGCCACGGTGACAATCCAATGTGGCACCAACCTACCCAAAACTCAGCTTCCTAATAGTCAAGTTCCTTAAGTAACTCGGCTATATGGTAATTGAGTATCGAAACAGCGGCATGCCTCTATATAGTTTGGAAATAGGGACATATTGCCAAATAATTTGCTCAAAAGGGGCAAAAGGCTAGAATCTCCTCAATTTTTAATGCAGTCATCTTGTCTCTCCTGACTCTTTAGTCCATTTCATTTCTAACTAAAAGGCTCACTTGTGCTAAAACAATACACACAAGCAATGTTACAATTTTCTTTTAATGCGTTGTTACAAAGAAAGTCAACACTAAATGGTTCTCACTTATTCTTACTTTGTTTATAGGAAAATGGTTTACAAACAAATTTTGAAAAAAATTTGATGTATCCTTGTGTCAATACTCCTATCTTTTGAATGTCCTAAAAGTCTATGTACTTCAGTATTGCATTCATGCATTGTTTTTTATTTTTTATTTTTTTCACGCACAAGTTAAATGAGCTTAAGTTTAGTTGCAAGTATGAGTTTTGTAATATGTCGTGTGATAGGTATGTCTATGAGTCAAAACCATAATTTAGGCATCCTAAAAAGTAACCTTAAACATACTCACACATTATCAGTCTGCATTAATCATCCTAGGGGTCTTTGTACATTATTGCATATTTTCATGCATTAATTTTGCATCTCTCTTTTCATTTAGCATAATGTGTTCTTTTTTTCTTTTCTTTTTTTCTTTTTTTGGTCAAAACTATAAAAAAATGAAGAAAGACCCAAATCCAAAAACATCACACTTAGCATAATGTGTTCTTTTTTTTTTTACCCTTGGTTTTAGTTGCCATTTGGTCATAAATTTTTTTCCTCATTTGCACTTTTAGGCATCTTAGGCCATTAGTATCGTGATTGGTTCTTTTCATGTTGGATGTAGACTGTGCCTTAGAAGATCATATGACTTGTTACAAATTGAGTAATAAGCCTAAACAATGCTAACTTCACATTCAAATATTTACCCCATTAATTCTACAACATACAATCAATTGGGCCTATGGGCTATGCACCAAGTGATAGCCACTCATGTTTTTAAAATTTTTCAAAGTGAAGGTAAGATAAGGTATGTGTTTTATGTATGTGCCTATGTGCATATGCATGCCAATTGTATTGGAGCTCTCCACTTTCAACCTAGGTAGTTTTCCACAGAGAAGGTAACAAAGGAAAGCACATTCAAAGAACAACCAATTGCTATATACCAAACCAATCTCTTGCTAAAAAGGTGGCAAACATTAGTTTTTATTTCGAAATTTGACTAATGAGGCAAGCAATGCTAAAAATTTCATACTAATTCACACAAAATGCTCAAATTCATCAGTAAATTGGTTTCATCAAACTACTTATATTCGTTACATTTGAATCTAAAATAGTAGAATATTAAAACCCTAGCTAGTTGTTGTATAATGCATTTCTTACCATGATGTCAGCAATTTGGGCAAAACTTCTAGGCCCAGACCTTGATACCTCAGTCTGAAAACCACGACTCACCTTATTCTTATTACTTAATGTCTACGAACACACCCCCGCCAAGGTGCCAAAATAACGAAGTAGATCCAAATGCGGTCAATATCATGTTTTTAACCGTAAAAATCATTGTCCACGATTCAATAACAATTATAGAGGAAGAAATAGAACTAAACATCATCTGGCATGATGATTATATTTGCACAGCACGGTCTACAAATTTCAACCCTCATTCACGACAAACAATTATTTTCAATCACAATTTCTATTTTATCCAAAGAATATTATCCTTCCTATTTCCCCAAAAAAATTAACATTTTCTACAAATCACATTTAATGAGGTGCCGATGATTAATAATCTGGTGTAACAATGTATTTCACAAATTAAGAAATAAACATTCGCCTCATTTAGTCCCATTTGAAAATTTTAAACTTTAAAATTTTAATTTTTTACCATCATTTCAAATAAAATTATGACAATAAATTTCAAAGAAAAAATCATCATAACAAATTCAACAGTAATATCACTCAAATATATAACACACTCCAATAATAATGCATTACATAACTTAAGGTAGTCACTTTAGATCAACTATCTAATTAGACATATTATTTTACCTTCTTTCCTAGTCCACCCATTCCAGCATATGATCGTTTGTGCCTATATCAGCACCTAAGAAGCCTTGCTTGGGGTTTATACCATTTAATAGCCACATTCTTCAGATCTAACAAAATAAAGAAAAATAATTAAAATTTTAAATTAAAAAAATTCCTCTCAAAACCATTTAACTACACAGATCTACCACATACGTGATGTGCCAACCAATCATAAAAAACAAAGAAAAAAAAAATGAGTTGAGGAGTGAGGACTCACCTGAGGAAGGGAGCAAGAGAGGCAAGGATTTTGTTTCAGCTAATGTGAACAATGGGTTTATATTTTTAGAGAACTTGGCTCGTTAGTAGTGAGAGATGATGCTGTGGCATAAATAGGAGAAAGAAAGGGCCATGGAGAAGGAGTAGATAAATTGAGGGGGTGAGATGGAGTAATGCTGGGATACCAATTTTGGCATAGATATGTATCACAATTCGTGGCAAGTTATGATTGGTAAGGAAGTATTGACACTCCCTTACTAATCACAACTTGTCATGTGGCGTGTTGTGGCATAAATTTGTGCTAAAGTTAGTGTCCCTAGCATTACTTAAGTTAAATAGCACTCCTTCATTAGTGTTGGAGAATTGTATTGGAGAACATTTTACATAATTTTTACCAAAATTGACCCCATGGTGAGTTGTGAGTAATGGAAATACAAACAGACTATTTTTTTTTTTTTTTCGATCATTCACAACTCAATACATTTACATGGAAACTCTTAGCATGGGTGAATTATGAGTAGTGGAGATATAAATCTATTATTATTTGATAGTATTAATGGGCACCACAAAGTGCTAGTTAACAAACAAGTTTATGGTGCCGTTTGGATTCAGCGTTTTCCGCTGAATCCAAGCTGCGTTTTTTCTTTTTTTTTTTTTTCTTTTTTCCTCACTTCACGTGTTTCAGGGACAATAAGCACTGTAGCAGTACTGTAGCGCACTGTAGCAATACTGTAGCAGCATTGTTTATTACTGTTCATTTACTAAAAAATATTAAAAATTGGTCCAACGATACTATTCACACATTTAAAAATTATTTTGTTACAATACTTTCAGTTTTCAGTTTTCAGTTTCAGCAATAATAAGTTCAATCCAAACAGACCCTATGTCCCATCAAAAAAAAAAAAAACAAAGAAGTTTATGTTAATAAAGTTAATTTTTATTAAATTTTTGACTACTTTTATTAGATATAAAATCAATAAAGTTAACTTTTTGAATTTTACTTTCATTTATTTATACTAATTTTTTATTAAGGATTTTGTTAATGAGTGCTCTAAGGACACACAATAATTAATCATTTTTAGAAATATTTTATCGGAAATTGAAAAAGTATTAACAATTTTTTCAATTTTCAAAAAAATATTTTAAAAAATGGATGGTTTAATGTGCGCCCTAAGGTCACATATTAATCGGACCTTTTTATTAAAGCCAATTTTTTATTATCTTACTATGCCCCTTTAACATTTTCCTATATTCCATTTTTCACAACTCACCCACATAATTATTGTAATGTTAATGGTTAGCATTTAGCTTTTTTTTTTTTTTAGGGAGTTTCAATCTATGAAGTCTGCTCCTGATAATAACACTTTATCATCAAACCAAGGTACTAATCACTATATTTCTTTAAATTTGGGTAGAGAACCGGTTTTTAATTATTAAACTTTAATAAAGAGAGAGATTTTTTTTTTATCATTCTCTTCGTCATTAATGTTTCTTCAGAATGTACAAGTTTTATTGCCAGAGGCCATGTGCACCACTTCACGAGAAAGTTATGAGAACTTGCTGAACTGATTTGAGTCAGTGTAATGGTGTATCGTGATTCGTGATCGAGATTTCAGATTTTAGAAGAAAATGAGATTTCATATTATTGATCCTCTGAAGCCTCGAGCAAAGTATAACAAAATAGTGTTTTCAGCCTTTCATATTTATAATAGATCTACCAAAAATTTAACATATATATTGATGACGTCTAAAATTGTCACCAATGGGTCACACCGTACTCGCGACTCGAATCGAACCTGCACGACGAAGCAATCGAAAGAATTCTTCAGAGAGCACCGGTGTGGTGCCGGCCAAAGGTTCTCCGACGGTCAAGTTAGAATTGTTCTGTTTTACTTAGAGCGTTAGAGAGGGTCAATTAAAGCGTACCTCGATCCTTGAGGGTGGCAGGCCTTTTATAGTGATAAAGGGTTGACTTTTCTCCTTGGTTTCCAAACCTTTTCAATGTGGGACTCTCATACAAATTCCCTTGAGCGTAGTGAGTCAAGATTTCCGTTTTCGGATCATGGGCTTTTCTAGGAGATAGAGATTTTGGATCATGGGCCCTTACTGTGCCTGTCAGCGATGGGCCTTCAAAGCGCGTGGGATAGTTGCACAGGCCCAACAGTCCCAACCCGTCAGGCACGTTCAGGTAGGCCCGTCATGTCCGTCAGGCAGGGCCGTCAGGCCCGTTCAGGTGGGCCCGTCATGCAGGGCCGTCAGGCCCGTTCAGGTAGGCCTTATTTCTTACCGTCTTCAGTTGCCCCCTTCACCCCAATGGTCCGTCAGCTTTTAGGATAAAGGATCAATGGGGTGACGATCCAAATGTGAGGGTATGACGGGTATTTTTATGACGGAAGGAGGCTCATGAGACGGGGAGTTTAAAGTTGTCATAACGGGTTGACGGATCAACGCAAGATAGGATGACGGTTCAAATGAGGAGTCCGTCGATCACACCAACTACAGAGGCTGTACGAAGGTAATTAATGCCGATGACACGTGTTGCAAGCTGATTGGACCTTATCTCAGATCGAAGCGACGCTTCGACTTCCGTGCATCTCTCTTATAAATAATGGAGTGATTCCTCTCATTTCTTCAGTTTCAGTAGAAATCAAGCTGTCAGAGCTCACCCGTCACCCTTGTCAGAGCGCACCCGTCATAATTTGCTGATCCGTTCATTTACCTTAGTCGTCAACGCCGTCCTTCGTCACTTTGTTGGCAAAACTGGTAAGTGCTCTTCTTAAAACTTATACTTGTTTTAATTTTCCTTACAATCCACATCCGTTATAGACACATAGACCGTCAGAGTCTTAGGCTCTTGTCGTTTCGTGTAGGAAATGTCTAGTGCGTCGAGTAATCAGTCAGTTATTCGTGACGGGGTGGATTACGAGGAAGTATATCCGTCCAGTCAACGAGAACAAGGTAGTCCAGATGATAGTAGTCCGTCCACATCCTCCTCGTCCTCAACATATGAGGATCTGGAGGTGGTTGATCCAGACGAGGGACCTGGTGTTGGTGAGGATCAAGATGTCAGATCCGTCATTGGTGCTGATGGGCTTAGGAAGTTCGTCATGCTACCAGAGTGGACGGTGAATTTCTTCACGTCCGTTATCAAGGAAAAGCACTTTAAGACATTTAGGGATAATTATCAAATTCCAGAAAATGTTACGATCCGTCTACCCTACAAATCAGAGAGGTGTTACTATGACGGGGTAGAGGGAGTCGGGGTGTATGAGCAAATGTTGAAGGCCGGACTTAGATTCCCATTGAGTTCGCTTCACCGTTTGCTCCTTCGTCAGCTGGGGTTATCCGTGAACCAGATTTCCCCTAATGCTTGGAGAGTTTTTATAGCGATGGAGGTCCTGTACGGTGCCATGTCCAACGGAGAAAGGAGGCTGACGGTTAGGGAGTTTTTCCACTACTACCGTCCGGACGAAATTGACAAATCCAGGGGGATTTATAGCTTCGTCCCCAGGAGTCCGTTGCTGAAAGTCATCTATGACACGCCGGACTCAAATAGGGATTGGAAGAGTCGGTTCTTCTTCCTAGAAGGCGATGGTTGGATGGGTAGTCCTGGGGAAACAGATTTCATGCCCGTCGACACTACTTGGGGCATATTGGATCCGTCTAGTATGGACTATCCACCAAACTTTAACATTACTAAGTTTTTTTTTTTTTTTTTTTTTTTTTTTTTTTTTTTTTTTTTTTTGAATATAATCTAACCGTCCTCTTTCTTCTTTTGCAGTTAGACGACGGCCCCAAATTGACCTTGAGGAGTTTGCTTTCATTGAGAAAATCCTCTCAAAGACCAAGCCGGAGGAAAGGACTTGGGCGAAGCTGGTAACACTAAATACCATTCACTGGTATTGCGACGGACCGGAACCTACAGCGGCTGCCGTCAAGTACGAAACAAAGATAAGGAGACGTGAGTTCGTCACCCTTTACTTGAAAAAAATTGTGCATCTTATTTTTTGTTAATTAACTCCCCCGTCCATGTTTCAGAGATGGACGATGCTAAGAGAAGAGCCTTGATTCGGTCAAAGGCTGCAAAGAAGACTGCTGACGACGCTCCCCCTGCGACGGGCCCAAGCAATCCGTCTGCTAAGCGGAAGACTCAGCCCAAAGCGGACCGTCAGGCCAAGAAGGCCAAAGTGTCTTTAGATCCCGTCGTGGGACTCATGGCGGAGCCTCCGAAGACGGTCACTCCAACCAAGCACGGGGTTGGCAAGGGCTTGATGAAAGGCCCGTCGAAGAATGACGAGAAGCCGCCCGTCCTTCTTCGAGAGGATTCTAAGCATGCCTTAGAACAGATTTCCTCCATCATCTCGGTGGAGGATTATGAAGACTTAGGCAACCACTCGACAGAGGCCATGGGGGAGACGGGCCTGTTTACAATTACACAGGTAAGATAGTCCGTCTACTACTCAAATACAACTTAAATCATCTGTCGAAAGTTTGTTTTATAACTGTGTTGTTATTTTTCAGGCAATGGTCATGATGAAGGGGCTGATGGGACGGTGCCTCAGCCAAGAGACGGCCTTGGATCGTGTACGGGCCAAGGCGGAGAAGACGGAGGAAGAACTCCTCCAACTGCGAAACTGGAGACCCAAAATAGAGAAAAAGCTTGAGCTGTCGGAGAAGGCAAGGAAGAGCCTTGAACAGACGACGGAGGAGGCAAAGAAGGCTCTAGAGAGCAAGGACAAAGAGATAGCCGATCTGAAAAATGAAGTCCGTCAGGCTAAGGACGTGGCGGTTCGTGAATACCGTGACTCCGACGCCCTGATCACTGAGCTGGGCGACTCTTTCCATCAGGGCTTCATGGATGCCCTCCGTCAAGTCAAGCAAGCTTATCCAGACGTGGACCCTTCCAAGTTCAAAGTTGAAGACCCGGTTCAGTCATCCGTCGTGCCTGTTGCCTCCGAGGATACAGACGACCTCTTTGATGTCGACGACGCCATTGTTGACGGGGCGTCTGCACCAGCAAAAGTTGACCAAGCTGAGCCTGACACGGAGACGGTTCCACAGCCCGTCGATAATGCGGATAAGGCTCAGTAGAAGGATTTTTTTTTTTTTTCTCTTCTTTTCTTTTTGGAACAATTCTCATCCGTTGTTGATGATGTGTAAACATTGCCTTTTAATGGCCTATTTTGTTAAATGAATCCGTGCACTTCATTTTATATGTTTTGAATTTTGCCATTGCTTGACCTGTTTACATCCGTTCGTGTATAAGTATGTTTTTGATCTTAAAAACTTATTCTTTTCAAAACCTGTGGAATGTTCCGTCCACCTTGTTGATACTACTCTATTGTCTAAAATGATTAGTCCGTCTTGTTTGCTTCATCTTATTTCCGTCCACGTCGTGGATGATCCGTTCATATGGTGGACTTCATTTTGTGTCCGTCCAACCTGTGAACTTTAAGTGGTCATTTTGTGGACTAAGTTATCCCCATTTAGTATAGTCCGTCCACCTTGTGGTGATCGTCCATGTAGGATGATCCGTCCATCTTGTGGACTTAAGGTGGACTTGAAGTGGTCGTCCATGCAGGATGATCCGTCCATCTTGTGGACATAAAGTGATCGTCCTTGCAGGACGGTCCGTCCATCTTGTGGACTTATATTTGTCCGTCCATATTGTGGACTTAGGGTTATCGTCCCTGTAGGACGATCCGTCCATCTTGTGGACTTCTATTGTGTCCGTCCATCTAGTGGGCTTATATTTTGCGTCCATCCATCCTGTGGACTTAAGGTTATCATCCGTGTGGGATGATCCGTCCACCTTGTGGACTTAGGGTGATCGCCCCTGTAGGACGATCCGTCCATCTTGTGGACTTCATATTGTATCCGTCCATCTTGTGGACTTAAGGTTATAATCCCTGTAGGATGATCCGTCCACCTTGTGGACTTAGGGTGATCGTCCCTGTAGGACGATCCGTCCATCTTGTGGACTTCATATTGTATCCGTCCATCTTGTGGACTTAAGGTTATCATCCCTGTAGGATGATCCGTCCACCTTGTGGACTTAGGGTGATCGTCCCAGTAGGACGATCCGTCCATCTTGTGGACTTCATATTGTATCCGTCCATCTTGTGGACTTCATATTGTATCCGTCCATCTTGTGGACTTAGGGTGATCGTCCCTGTAGGACGATCCGTCCATCTTGTGGACTTCATATTGTATCCGTCCATCTTGTGGACTTAGGGTGATCGTCCCTGTAGGATAATCCGTCCATCTTGTGGACTTCATTTTGTTTCCGTTAACTTTGTGGACAATTGCAATGACATACATTCAAGTAGAAGATCAAAATTGCATCTGATTATAGAAATGCGTAAAGGAAAAGTGCCTGCCCCCTTGGGCTTAAAAAAAAGGCACGACAATATTGTAGCAAAAATAGTTAAACAGTTAAAAAAAAGTTAATAATGCCAAAAAGTCTTAAAAGAGAAACTGGTTGTCATGTCGCTATTACTGGTAGTATTTCCTCAAGTGCTCGGCATTCCACGGATGCGGTAGCTTTTCTCCGTCTATTGTCTCCAGGTGGTATGTTCCTTTCCTTTTCCACGACGTAACTCTGTAAGATCCTTCCCAGTTGGGGCCGAGTTTTCCCTGTGTAGGGTCTCTAGTTGCACCCATGACCCTCCTGAGTACGAGGTCTCCTACTTGGAAGCTTCTTTGTCGGACCCGGGAGTTGAAATGTCTGGACATGCGATCCTGGTATCTAGCGATCCTCTGCTCTGCTGCCAACCTGACCTCATCTATAAGGTCCAGCTGTAGCCTCATGGATTCGTCATTCCTGCCCTCGTCGTGGTTGTGAACCCTGTAGCTTGTGAGCCCAACTTCTGCTGGGATGACTGCTTCGCTCCCGTATGTTAGTCGAAACGGTGTCTCTCCTGTCGGAGTCCTCGCCGTTGTCCTATATGCCCACAGTATGCTCGGCAATTCCTCTGGCCATATGCCCTTTGCCCCCTCGAGCCGAGTCTTGATAATCTTTAGCAGGGATCGGTTTGTGACCTCAACCTGACCGTTAGCCTGAGGATGGGCGGGTGATGAGTAGTGGTTTTTTATTCCTAGCTGTGTGCAGAAATCACGGAAGGGGCCGTTATCGAACTGCCTCCCGTTATCTGAGACAAGGACTCTAGGAATACCAAACCTACATACTATGCTCCGCCAGACAAAACTTCTAATGTTCTTTTCTGTAATGGTGGCCAAGGCTTCCGCTTCTACCCATTTCGTGAAGTAGTCAATACCCACTACCAAGAACTTTAGCTGCCTTATCGCCGTTGGGAAAGGTCCCATGATGTCCTGTCCCCACTGAGCGAACGGCCATGGAGCCGTTATGGGGGTTAGCTCTTCAGCTGGCTGTCCAATAAAATTGCTGAACCTCTGGCATTTGTCGCATCTTTTGACGTAGGACTCAGCATCCTTTTGCATGGTCGGCCAGTAATACCCAGCTCGTAACAATTTGTGCACTAACGACCGCGATCCAGAATGGTTCCCGCATATTCCTTCGTGTACTTCCCTTATCACGTAGTCTGCCTCTTCAACCCCGAGACATCTTAGGTAAGGACGGGAGAAACCTCTCTTGTAAAGAATGTCTTTTATCAAGACGAACCTTGCCGCTCGGACTTTTAGCTTTCTCGCTGCCTCTTTCTCTTCAGGCAATATCCCGTCCTTTAAGTATGAAGCTATCGGCGTAGTCCAGTTTCTTTCGGAGCGTATCTCCTGCATGTTGTCGGGGTCTATTAGCGGAAAGATTTGAACAAAGGGAAGTACATTACCCGGTGTCATCATATGTTCTGCTGAAGTGGCTTTGGCTAGCCGATCGGCGAGCTCATTGTCTCCCCTGGGGATCTGGACGAACATTGCTTTTAGCCCGTTGACTCTCGCCCTTACTTGATCAAGATATCTCTTCAACCTTTCCCCTTTGCATTCATAATCTCCGTTTACTTGATTGGTCACGACTTGAGAGTCGCAATGCACGACCACACTTTCAGCTCCGGCGGCTTTGGCTAGGTCGAGTCCTGCTGCCACCGCTTCGTATTCTGCTTCATTGTTGGTAATGGGGAAGTCGAGACGGACCATACATTCAATCTTGTCTCCTTCAGGTGACAGCAATAATATGCCGGCTCCTCCAACTCGCTTACTGGATGATCCGTCGGTGTAGATGTTCCACTGGGGGGGTTCTTCTGCCCCCTTGTCCACGTCATGCGTAAACTCTGCTATGAAGTCGGCTACAGCTTGTCCTTTAATGGCCACACGTGGACGGTACTTGATGTCAAACTCACTCAATTCTATTGCCCACAGCGTCAGTCGACCCGCGGCTTCAGGATTACTCAGTGCCCTTCGCAAGGGCTTGTCGGTCATTACGTTCACGGTATGGGCTTGAAAGTAGGGCTTGAGCTTGCGAGCCGCCGTGACCAACGCAAAAGCGAGTTTCTCCATAGGTTGGTATCTTTCCTCGGCACCGCGGAGCGCCCGGCTGGCGTAGTACACGGGCTTCTGTGCCCTGTCCTCCTCTCTGATTAAGGCCGCGCTGACGGCCACCGTGGAGACAGCCAAATAGAGGAAGAGTTCTTCACCTGGTTGCGAGGGGCTCAGTAGAGGTGGTGAAGATAGATAGGTTTTTAATTCCTCGAAGGCTCGCTGACACTCGTTCGTCCACTCGAATGACTTTTTCAATGTTCGAAAGAAGGGTAAACACTTGTCCGTCGCTCTCGACACGAATCTATTCAATGCCGCTACCTTGCCGTTAAGGCTCTGTACTTCCTTCACGTTTCTCGGGGGGGCCATCTCCATTATGGCTCGGATTTTGTCCGGGTTAGCTTCAATCCCCCTTTGAGATACCATGAATCCTAGGAATTTGCCCGCAGTTACACCGAATGCGCACTTTCTCGGATTAAGTTTCATGTTGTAGGATCGAAGTGTGCCGAATGTTTCCTTGAGATCTTCCAAGTGGTCTTCCTCCTTCCGGCTCTTCACCAGCATGTCGTCGACATAGACTTGGACATTCCTCCCGATTTGCTGTGCGAACATCTTGTTCATTAGTCTCTGGTATGTTGCCCCTGCATTCTTCAGGCCGAATGGCATCACTTTGTAACAGAAGAGTCCTTGACTGGTTACAAACGAAGTCTTCTCCTGATCGTCCTCGTGCATGCAAATCTGGTTATAACCTGAGAAAGCATCCATGAAGCTTAGCAATTGGTGTTGAGCCGTCGAGTCTACTAGGATGTCGACCCTTGGAAGGGGATAGCTATCTTTGGGGCACGCTTTGTTAAGATCTGTGAAGTCCACGCACATCCGCCATTTGCCGCTCGTTTTCTTCACCATTACCACATTCGCCAGCCAATCGGGGTAGTAGACCTCCCTAATGAAGCTTGCCTCTTGGAGTTTGCGGACCTCTTCCGCGATTGCTTGGTCTCGTTCCGGGGCGAATACTCTCTTCTTTTGTCGGACGGGTGGAAACGAGGGCAACACATTCAACTTATGTACCATAACCGAGGGATCGATTCCTGGCATATCGTCATGGCTCCAAGCGAACACATCCTTATTGCTTCTCAAGAAAGCTACGAGCTCTTGACGGATTGCGGGTTTGGCAAGCGTTCCGATCCTGGTGGTTCGGTCTGGATTGGAACTGTCGAGAGTTATCTCCTCTAGCTTCTCTGTAGGTTCTGCCGTCGTTCGGTGTTCTTCTATGTTCAAGGCCTGGATCTGGTCTTCCACCTCCATCATAGCTACGTAGCATTCTCGTGCGGCAATTTGACTTCCGCGTAGCTCTCCTACCCCATACTCCGTTGGGAACTTGATCATCAGGTGGTAAGTTGATGTTGCCGCCTTCCACGAGTTGAGCGTGGGTCGTCCAATAATAGCATTGTAGGCTGACGAGCAATCGACCACTAAGAATGTTACGTCCTTGGTGATTTGTTGGGGGTAATCTCCTACTGTCACCGATAACGTGACTGCGCCCAGAGGGAATATCCTACTCCCTCCGAAACCAACGAGCGGGGCGTTTGTCGGTATTAGCTGCTCCCTATCAATCCTCATTTGTTGGAACGCCGGATAATACAAGATGTCGGCCGAACTACCGTTGTCGACCAACACTCGGTGGATATTGTAGTCGCCTGCCCGCAAGGTGACGACGAGGGCATCGTCGTGTGGGTGGTGTAGGCGTCTTGCATCCTCTTCCGAGAACCCGATAATGGGGCCTTCCCTTCTTGCCATCTTTGGCACTGTACCCGCCAACTGGACATTCTGTACCATCCGAAGGTATGTTTTGCGAGCCTTTTTCGACGATCCGGCCGCGGCTGTTCCTCCAATTATCATCCTTATTTCCCCTAATGGGGGCCTTGGTCGCTCGTTTTCTCGACGGGGGTGTTGTTCTTGTGGGTGTTGCTCCGTTCTCTCCTTGCTGATGAATTTCTTCAGCTTCCCTTGTCGGATAAGGGCTTCGATTTGTTGCTTCAAGTCGTAGCAATCGGCCGTGTCGTGACCATGGTCACGATGGAAGCGGCAATATTTGTCTCTGGACCTTTTGTTGGGATCACTCTTCAGCTTTCCTGGAAACGTTAGGGATCCTTCGTCCTTAATCTGCATTAGGACTTGGTCTATCGGAGCAGTCAGCGGGGTGAAACTTGTGAACCTTGCGCCCATATGTTTTGGACGTCTCTCCTCCCTTCGGTCTCCCATCCTTCCTTTCTTCCGCCCCTGGTCCTGTCGGGGATCCTCTTGTCTGTCTCTTTTCTTGGGTCTATCTTCTCGGGCTAATAGGGCGTCTTCAGCGTTCATATACTTGGTGGCCCTGTAAAGCACCTCCGACATGGTCTTTGGGTCGTTTTTGTATAGGGAAAACAAAAACTTACCCCCCTTCAGCCCGTTCGTGAACGCTGCCACTAGTATCTTGTCATCGGCTTCGTCGATCGAGAGCGCTTCTTTATTGAAGCGTGATATGTAGGCCCGTAACGTCTCCTCCTCTCTCTGCTTGATGTTCATTAAACAAGCCGTGGATTTCTTATACCGATGTCCTCCGATGAAGTGCGTAGTGAATTGAGCGCTCAACTCCTTGAAGGTGCCGATGGAGTTTGGTGTTAGCCGGCTGAACCAAATCCTTGCTGCGCCCTTCAGGGTTGTAGGGAATGCCCTACACATAATTGCGTCTGCCACTCCCTGAAGGTGCATCAGGGTCTTGAAGGTCTCTAGGTGATCGAGAGGGTCCTTGCTCCCGTCATAACTGTCCATACTCGGCATGCGGAACTTACTCGGCAGGGGGAAGGAATTGACGGACGCCGTAAATGGCGAGTCGGTCCGGTTGACAAGGTCGTCAAGATCACTGGACACTCGCCCCTTGAGAGCGTTCATCAGTACTTCCATCTGTTCCTTCATCGCCTGCATCTCCGCGATGATGGGTTGTGGAGCTGTATCCGTCACCGAAGGGACGCTAGCGTCCCGTCGCACTTGTTTGCTCGGGGCGTTACTCTCCTGTGGTCCGTCATTATTCCTCCTTTCCGCACTGTTCCCTTCTTGATCTTCTCCTTGGCTGTTCAGCGCCGCACTCTTTTGATTCAGCTGCTCTACCAGGTCGTGGTTTTGTTTGGTGAGGCGCTCCACGGCTGCGACGAGCGTCTTGACCTGTCTCTCAAGGGCAGTCGTAGGGGCTTCTTCTTGGACGTCATTTGTGGTTGCCATCGAGCGTGTGAGTACCATGTAACTCTTTTGTCCAGGAAGCGATAATGTTACTCCGTTTCCCACAGACGGCGCCAACTGATGACGTCTAAAATTGTCACCAATGGGTCACACCGTACTCGCGACTCGAATCGAACCTGCACGACGAAGCAATCGAAAGAATCCTTCAAAGAGCACCGGTGTGGTGCCGGCCAAAGGTTCTCCGACGGTCAAGTTAGAATTGTTCTGTTTTACTTAGAGCGTTAGAGAGGGTCAATTAAAGCGTACCTCGATCCTTGAGGGTGGCAGGCCTTTTATAGTGATAAAGGGTTGACTTTTCTCCTTGGTTTCCAAACCTTTTCAATGTGGGACTCTCATACAAATTCCCTTGAGCGTAGTGAGTCAAGATTTCCGTTTTCGGATCATGGGCTTTTCTAGGAGATAGAGATTTTGGATCATGGGCCCTTACTGTGCCTGTCAGCGATGGGCCTTCAAAGCGCGTGGGATAGCCCTTGCACAGGCCCAACAGTCCCAACCCGTCAGGCACGTTCAGGTAGGCCCGTCATGTCCGTCAGGTAGGGCCGTCAGGCCCGTTCAGGTGGGCCCGTCATGCAGGGCCGTCAGGCCCGTTCAGGTGGGCCCGTCATGCAGGGCCGTCAGGCCTGTTCAGGTGGGCCCGTCATGCAGGGCCGTCAGGCCCGTTCAGGTGGGCCCGTCAGGCCCATCAGGTGGGCCCGTCAGGTAGGCCTTATTTCTTACCGTCTTCATATATATATATATATATATATATATCTAAATATAAATGTGAGAAAAAAAAATTATTTATTATGCCATAAAAGTATCTAAGAGTCACTCTAAAACACGATAAATGATGTTTTTTTTATAATAAACAGAAGTATTTTACTAACATGTACTTTAAGAACAAACAATAATAAACCAAATTTGAAAAAAATTTATCAAAAATTGAAAAAATTTTAACAACTTTTTTAAATCTCAATAAAATTTTTTTAAAAATAAATTTGTTAGCAACGCTGCGGCATATATTAACCGTACCCCAAAGAAAGTGGGGTTCTGTGTATGACTTTGACTTGACAGATACAATTACTGTGCGTGGGCACCAGATTTGAACATGCAAGCTAGAATGCCATGAATGTATCCCTCATCTCTCTCCTTTCTAGAAATTTGATTGATTCAAAATATGAAATTATTTCTCATTATTATTTGTGTCTAAAGTAAAAAATTTTAACACCTAAAACTACCACAAAGTGTCATCTTTATTGACTATCATAATAGCTATATGATTCCCATTAAAAAAAAAAAAAGCTATATGATGAATATAAAAAATATTATTTAAATAAAAGTGTGAGAAATAGATAATTTGGTGGTAAAAAAATATATTTAAAATATATTTTAAAGTGTAGTGCTAAAATAAATAAATAAATTTTTTATTAAAAACTAAATTTTTTAATGTTACGTGAATGCTTAACTACTCTAGATTTTTTTATTTAATTATGTAATTTATATATATTTGGCCTTTTTTATATCTAGTTGATCAATTTAGTTTACAATTGTTTGCTCAGGATCAACGGCTAGTTTGCATGAGTTTTCTTTTCTATGGACTGTTTTTATTGGTTGTTTTCTCCTTAATCCTTATCAATGGCCAGACTTTGAATGAGTTTCCTATAAGTTTTTTATTTTTCAAAAATGAAAAAGTGATTGACTTTCTTAACAGTTTTTTTAATTTCTTACAAAAATTTTCCTAATATAGATGATTAATGTATCCTCTAAAGACATATATTAACTTGTAATATTTTTCAAAAACTAGGGTCGGGAAAATTTTTCACATCTGCTATCGAAGTGGCAATCTCGCAACTGTTATTGGTGATTGACACCTAAAGGTACACATTAATTTGTCCAAATTTTCAAAAACTAAGTTCGGGAAAACTTTTCACATCTACTATCCAAGTGGCAATCTCACAACTGTTATTGGTGATTGACACCTAAAGGCACACATTAACCTGTCCAATTTTATAAAAACTAGGGTTGGGAAAATTTTAACATCAGCTATTCAAGTGGCAATCTCACTACTGTTATTGGTGATCGACACCTATGTAATAAAAAAATAACATCTCAAATATCACTCAAAAATTTGAAGATATGAAAGAGATAAAAATAATTTAAAAAATATATTATTTTTATAAAATAAAATTGTGTATCATTAATCACATCTGTTATGATTGATGACATATCATTTTGTGAGACCTATTTTCCTTTTTAGTAGTGTTAGGGATATTACTAATTTGGAAAATGCTAACAGATTCCCTTAGGGTAATGATTAACAATTCATTTAAAGAAAATTTTTATGGGAAAAGAAAAAAAAAAGCAATTAATATTTTGACAGCTTTTTTCATTTCCCATAAAATTTGTGTTAAAATTTTCTTAAAATGGATTGTTAACCATTGCCATTAGGGCACTTGTTAGCATGATCTTACTAATTTTACTACAATACGCTTATAAATTGATGTGTCACCATTTACAACGTGGAAATAAATATATTCATTTATGAGATGTTGAAATCTATCAATCATATTCATTGTTATATTGGTTTATAAGTTTTATGTAGTAAAACTACTTGTAGTGCCTTTTGCATTTATTTATTTTTTATTTTTTGTGATTAAGGACACATCAATTAGTTCAATACATAAAGTCTCTTATTTCTTGAATAAGAAATCTAGGGTCAATCATATCCTACACTAAAAAGTAAAAACTAATTGAGGTCTTAATTCGATTACAAATAGCAATCTATCTTCAAGTAAAAGCCATAACTTTGAAATACCAACGTATGTATCTAGCATTAATTTAGCCCACTAAATGGGCCGAAGACCAACAAATGTTCATCCGCTATCAAACAAGCTAAGATTTATTAGAGTTCAATAGTGAAGATGTCCCTTAGTTTTGAGTGAAAATTGAAGTGATGCTCTTTTGGGTGGTGTTTGGTTCCTGTTTTCAGTGTGTATTTTATTTTCATTTATTATTTTTGTAGGATTTACCGTGAAAAACTTATTTGACTATATTTTCAGTTTTCATTATCATTTTTAATACCCAAAAAATGTGGATATGAAAAAAGAAAAAAAAAAAAAAAAAAAAAAGAATACAACTTTTTGGTATTTTTTTTTCAACAAATATGGATTCAGTGGCAGTTTTGTAAAAAACCCAAAGTTGATATGTATTTTTAGAAGTACAAAATTGGTTCTAGGCCCATTTATCAAACCTTTTTGTACTTTGAACTTCAAAATATATGTCCTAAAATTCCTGTGATATTGGAATTATTCAATTAGCATTTAATATTTAATTGCTATATAGCTAAAAAAGTGTAACATATTTGAAGTTGCAGATCTTGACGAGTTGTTACGTCCATAATATTTTTACAACAAATCATAAGTTGGTAATTATTATTGATTTTAATTTAAACCTACTAATTAAATTACTTTTTTACCCTACCAATAACAACCTGTCACATAGAATTTATTGTGAAAATATTATGGACATAACATTTCTCGTTTTGCTGATCATTGGCTTAATATACCAAATTGGTAAAGATTAATTATTTGCATAAAAATTAGTAAATTTTCTTTGTACCAGTAACGTGAATCTGAATGAAAATGATACATGATTGAAGGGTAAAAATTGAGACTAACTGCTATGTGCTGCAAAAGGGACTCTAATGATTTTTATTTATTTATTTATTTATTTATTTTTGAGAAAAAGGGGACTGTAATGATTTTAAAACAAAAAACTTTTTTTTTTTTTTATGAATGATTTAAAAACAAAAAACTGAATCATTAAAAAAATAGGAATAAAATTGAATCATTACAAAATAGGTTGCAACCACATATTTATGTGAACAAGACAGCACATTCCAGATAAAAATAAGGTGATTCAAGGTGCTCATGCCAAGGAATGTGTTATTAATCATTTAATCTATACATAAATAGAAAAGGTAAATACAAAATATGGAGGAAAAAAAAAAAAAAAACCCAACAATTTCATGGCTATTTCAACTAACCATGATAGAATTTACCACATATAAAACCTTTTTCTTTTCTTTTTTTTATTTTTATTCTTTCTGGATAAAGGAAATTTTATCGTCTCTAACTTCTGCCGAATCACTATCTCCGTGTCGCACAGGAAACTATGAAGAGTTGTAGCATGGCCATACAAATTAAACAGGTTCCTGGTGTGAAGGCATTGTGGCTCCTGGTGCTATTGAAAATTGCAGACCTCTACCTTGGCCAGACTGTAGCACAATAGCAACTTGAGTTGCTGCCAAAGCTGCAGCCTCCTGTGTCACCAAATCATGACGGAACAATTTAAGTACAAACCCATATTGCATCACAGAAAAATGTTCAAATTCTCAAGAGTAAGTCCTTAACGTAAGCTATTTGCAAACAATAATGTTTTAGTGATGAGATTAGATGGAGAGCAAATGACAAAGTTAATAATTTGGTGGCGAGATACTTTAGAATCTATGGGTTTTCAATTAATACAGACTAAAAACAGAGTATAGAAAATGTGCGCATGTGTGAATATATATATATATATATATATATAATAAAATAAAATAAAATAAACGATGAAGATAAGATACAGCTTGATGATCAAGAGATATCAAGGAAAGAGAGATTTCCATATTTTGGATCAATAATTCAAAAAGATGAAAAGATTGAAAAGTATGTGAATCTTAGGATAAGAGCAATGTAGATGAAGTAGAGAACATATCAAGAGTATTATGTGAATGTAGAATACCTAATAAGTTAAAAGGGGAAATTTTATAAGACTATTAATGACCAACTATGCTCTATGGTGGATGTTGGGCTGCTAAGAAGCAACATATTCCTAAAATGTGAAGTTGAAATGATGTTTAAACGGATAAGCAGAAATACAAGGAAAGAAGGGATTTGAAATGAGAAAGTTCATTTACAGATAGGGGTGAACCCATTGATGAAAAAAATAAGGGAGAGTTGCTTAAGATGGTTCCGTATTAAAAAAGTGAGATGATTCAAGTGTAGGGAACAAAAAAAAAGTAGAAGACAAAGGAATAACATTAATGGAAGTACTTATCAAAAAATAATATTAATAGAAGTAGTACAATTAAGAAAATATGAAAGAGTATGACTTTGGATAAAATAGTATGGCAAAAAGGAATACATGTGGCTGACTTGTTGAAGATCCATAACTAGCCCTAAAAAATTTTTGAAACCAAGGCTTGGTTAGATTTATCTAGAGATGAATAAATTTTGCATTACATATTTATTTACCACTATAGTTTATCATAGGCAGCACTTTTTCTTTTTCTTTTTTTGGGGTGGGGGGCCGGCAGTGGGGAGGGGGTGTTGATAACGTCTAGGAAGCACGAACACTTCATTTGGAGTGTGGTACCCATGTTTTACTCATATCCATGTCCGTGCTTCCTAGGGTAACATAGGGAACGTTTCTAAAAAAAAAAAAGCTAACACCACCTTCATCCAGTAAAACCTAAGGAAAACTAATCCCACCTGCATGAACTAGGGGCATTCTCCCCTAACGGGTTAAATGGTTTATGCTAATTAGGCAGCACATTAGAGAAAAAGCATAATAGGTTAAAATAATGAATGAAAAAATTAAAAAAATTACAATTAAAACTAGAACTAAGGGCAAAACTGACCTGTCTTTGACGTCTACGCTGCAAGATACTGATGGCCCAAGCCATAATATAGCAGGGCAATAGAAAACCAGCAGCTCGAAGCAAGAAGAGCTGCAAAACAGCCACTAGATATCAGCTTGCTTAACCACACAATGACCATTTATTTTTAGTATTAACCACACAATGACCTACAAACTAAAAAAATCAGAACCAAAACATCAACTATGTATTAGCTCATTCAACCACGAAATGACCTTAGGACTAAATAGTCCAGCAGCATACAAGCCTTTTAACAGAAATAAAAACATGTTCAAATTCCACTTACAGAGAAAAAAGTAGACGTGTCATCTTCACCATCAGGATCTGTGATGGTCAATGCATGCCGCAAGAGCAAGAGGGCGATTAACTGCCAAAGAAAGCAAATTAAGTCCTTAACTGCATGGTGTATCCGAAAAATAGGATTTAAAAAAAAAAAAAAAAAAAATTTAAATGTCACTTCGATGACCAACTGTAATTGGCCATTTGGTGTAAATACTATTTTAAAACTGGAAAGTGGAACACCTTCAAGGGCTTAAAAATTATAGCATGTACTCCTTGATTTTTCATTTCTCTTAAACCTCTTTTCCATAAAATATTATATACTAATGAGCTATGAGCATGACTACACGGGGTTAAGAGACTTCTTCTTATACATGTGTGTGCGTGAGTGAGTGCAAGCTTGAACGCATGCAACCATGTGATGATTCATGGAATTCAGCATATAAGTTCTAGTAAAAGGGTTCAAAATTTATGGCTTACAATCAAAGCAGCTGAACGGCAAAATGCAGCTCCACTGGCATTTGAGGATGCATACTCATCATACTCAGCTTCCAAAAAAGTACGTTCTGCCTCTGCAATTGCCAAGATGCGAGGATCACTAAGATCCAAAGGGGTGCCAGATATTGTCCAGCCTCCACTACATAAAGGAACCATCAACCAAAGATTTCATAAGACAAATCCAAATTGATATCTATAACACATAATTATAAATAAATAAACCACAAAAGTATATACTTAGATATTTGGAAAGGGAAACACATGAGAAGATTTAACTTACCCAATATTAATGGCAGTTTCTTCAGGGCGAGGTGGTGCAGTATAATCAGGTTGATAAGGCTGTAAATCAGAAGCAAAGACCACCATTAACAATGGAGTGTATTTTAATGTCTTAAAAAGAATTTAACAAAAGAAAGATGCAGCCAAAACAATCCTAAGCACACCAGCCTCTAGTTTTATCCCCCCCCCCCCCCCCCACACCCACCAAAAAAAGTTCACAGGAAACAGAGAGGTAGCCTACTTATCTAAAGGAAAAATTATGGCTTCTATTTCAGTTCAAAATTATTTTTCTTAAGACAACAGGAAACTAGTGGGTTCAACCCATGACTAATTATATTGCATCTTTAATCATCACATTTCTAAAGGTAATGCTTGCTGTGCCTTTCTCATTTCATCTGAAGATTTCCTTGAAGAAAAACATTAAGTATCATAGCCATCAGAGTTGTAAAATATTAACTTAAAAAGCATCTATGCTTCTAAGGAAATAGCACAAAGCATAAAAGGCAATATTCAAAAGCATACCTGATGGCAGATCTCACAAGTTATATCCCCTTTCTCATTGCACCAATGCTGGACGCACTTTCTATGCGCATACTGATGAAAAAAATTGAAGCCATTAATATACCAGTAAACCAAAATAGCAAAGAGTACTAATATCAAATTCACTGCATATAAATAAGAAAAGAAAAACAAAACATTAGAAAAAAGAATGAGCATTGTTATTCTCAGAGCACTTTTTTTAAATAACTCATTCCCTGAAATTTTTTTAGTAGCATTCATGGCTTAATAAAGTATCTTAGTGTCTGTTTGTTACTTCTTATTATTATTTTTTTGTAAGTGATAAAAATTTCACTATAGTACCAATGGAATTGACTTGCTAGCTCTAACAATAGCGTTCCATAGAAAAGACTCCAATCCCTCCGCCCCCAAAGAAAAAAACATGATAATGAATAGCCATTGTTTTGACTTAAATCATTATAGTTTTGCATAAATTCTCATAATGACAAGCTAGCAGAAATTAGTATAAGGACGAACAAGAATGATTCTGAATCCATTGTCATCAAATGCAAAATTATTTTTAACTGCATGATTAGTGGGGAAAAAAAATTCTCACTGCATGGAGACTGCAAAGGGTCTATTAGCTATTGCCATTTGCTTCACCTCTAGCGACCTGTAAAAAGGTTTTATGATGCAATACAGCACAGCAAACTCCGACCCAAGATGAAGCACCACTACTTTTCAAAAGTAACCTCATAGTGAGTTTTTTTTTTTTTTTTTTTTTTTTGAAAAGTAATAAATATTTTAACGATAAGGAAAAACCTCATAATGACGCAACATATTTACAAAACCTATTACCATCTACGGAGGCACTCCGAATCAGCTAAATGGACTTGAGAATTTCAACAAGCTTGGAAAAAAAATAACCACAGTGCCTCTATATATACAAAAAAAAACAATAATAACAATAACAATAACAAATCAAAATTCTAATAATTTGTTTCCTTAGAAGCAAATTCATTTCCTAACTTCCGAATTTTTGGCCTTTTCCCACCTTGTTTTCCACAAACTGAATTTTCATCTCCCACAGACCGACCAACCAACCAACCAAACACACACATTTTCGACAATAACATCCTACTCTAACCTATAAAACACATACACAAACCAAACACTACTCATTCTCATAACACCCATGTCATATATTAAAGTCCAATCCCACAACAATTTACCAACAAAGCCTATACTTATGTAACCCTTATTAAAAAAAGGGTCCTTTGGACTCGCCACGAGCAAGTAAAACCTCAGGTCAACTAACCCCACGTGCCAGAACCAGTTGCCGGGTAATCCAAGTTTGGTCTAATTCAATCAAATTGTAAACTTGATAACACACAATTCAACAATCACATGTAATCTAAAACATTATAGGGTACAAACACAATTCAAATACCTCAAAAAAATCCAAATTCAACAAAACCCCATTTCAAATAAGCGATTATACCTTGAGGCTTCCACTACAAGCACAAGGATTCTCCAAATTGCTAACGCTATCTTCCTCCTGACAAATCCGACATTCCGCCATTTCAATCAGCGGCTTCTTCTCCCCCTCCTCATCTCCATCTGACCCATCGCTACAAACCTCAATTCTCTCATCATCATCACCATGATCATGATGATCATGATGATCACAAGATGGGCCTGCAATTTCTGGGCTTGAGCTTGGCCCAGAAGAGCTCCCAACCTCCTCAGCTGGACGAACCAGACGGTCCACGTACAACACCAAGTGATCACTCATTCTCTCTCTCTAAAAACCCTAAATTTTTTTTGTTTTTTCAAAAAGCCCTAGAAATTTGATCCGAAAATATGAAGCTTACGGAGAGAAAGAGAGATATTTTTTTGGCTTTTGCTTTGGTTTACGCGTTTTCTGGGAAAATGTTTTCCTTGGGGGAATTGTTTTTCTTGGCGTGGTTTTGGGATTTGCCGAAAATGAGGAGTGGGAGTAGTATTTATATGGAGAGATGAGTGTCTTCGGATTCACCGATCGTCAACGCGGGGGTTTTGCTAAAGTAAAATTGCCATAACTTGTTTCCAACGGCTTTGAGGGCATTTCTGTCTTTTCACAATCATCCCATTGCCGCGTAAACAGCCCACCAATGACCAAACCAAGAGGATCCAATTGTTTTTCTTTCTCTTCTTGTTTGTTCCTTTTTTTTCTTTTCTTTTTTCTTTTTTTTTTCTTTTTTTAATAAACTATATTTTTTTGTCCTTTAATTATGGTCAGTTAGTAATGTTGTTTTAAATTTAAACTTCTAAACTGTATTTCTCCTTTTTTTTATCTTAAAAAAAAAAAAAAAAAAAAAAAAAAAAAAAAAACTCTTCAAAATTGTGTAACGTCCTCTTTTAGTTGTTGGTAATTAGTTGGTTTCAGTTAGTTTAATTAGTAAAAATTTTATCATTTAGTAATAGATTTGGTGTTTGATCCTCGCTTATACGAAAAAACAAATTGGTATTAGATATAATAATAAAAAGCTATTATTAGATGTGAACATCATAATTTGAAATTATCTAAAATAATAATATAAAATAACCGTTGTTAATTAATACTTTAATACAGGAGGATTGAAATCAAGTTCTTCCTATTAGGAGGATTTCATTGAGTCGCATGGTTTTTGGAGTGTTATATATTCATTTAACATGATAATAAACACTTTACATCAATTGTTAGGATTTTTGTCGCATTTAATGGAAAAATTATAATTTTTTTGAAAATTTTGTATGTATGTTATAAATTTGAATTTTTGTTGTTAAATTTAATGAAAATCCTAACTATAAAAAGTAAAATGCTTATTACCAATAGTTAAGATGAGACATAAAATAAATATCTATAGATATTTATTTATTACCAATAGTTAAGATGAGTAATATATCTATAGATATTTTAAAAGACATTTTAAGTTGTGAAGTTTAGGGAAATTGCAATTGAACCATATTTAAGATGAAATGTACAATTTATCCCTTTTTTTTAATATCTAACTACTATTATTATTGGGGAAAGGATAATTGTCAATGTTCTTTAATAGTTTAATGCATATATAGATAGACTTGTAGTGGGGATATTCTTGCTTTGAATTAAATTGGGAGAATTATCAAGATAGCTTTATCTTTTTAGAATTTTTTGATTAGTTGGCCAATGGAAAAAAGAAATATTCAAAAGGAATTACTAATTCAATTGTGTTTATAGTTGGATGTGACAAATTTTGGTGTTGGATTAGGATTTGCAATAAATAGGAGAGTATACTTTTTGACTGGCCAGAACCGACTCGCCTCCACCAATTGCCACCCCCAATGTTTCCCAATCAAGGCCTTAAATTTTGTGATGGTTTCAACTTCTTGCCACATGTCAATTTATTATGGAATTGGCTAAGCAAAGGCAATAGTCTATTATGGTGATTATCCACCTCATATATTTGGATTTTCTTTTTTGAGATACATAAGCTACAATTCAAACATCTTATCTGTGTTACAGCTTCTAAATCCATTTCATACAGCTCAAAAGACCACTTCATTATTTGCAAGACAATGAAATTGAAAATCTTGCTATGGGCCTTGGCCATATGCAATTTCATCTAACAATAATTATTACTCTTTTTTTTTCCCCCTAATGTGGGTGTCTAGAATTCACTTACCATTCTTTCGGTTACATAGTCTCTCCCATGCATAGAATAATTATAGAGAAAAATATCTTAATGTTGACTCCAAAATATTGGTAAGGAAATTTAAATATAAAAATTCGTGAATTATGTAAACTTTAAAAACTATTAGAACAACCTCTTGAGATTAACGAAAAACATGAATCGGCCCACTTGTTGTAGGACTCTATATATTAATCTTAACAGGGGTATGAGGACCTCATAATATGTGACTTGTTTTATTTTCTTTTTTTGATAATCATGTGATTTTTTTTTTTTATGCAAGATAGAAATTATATTTTAACATAATCTAAGTATATATGTGTATAAAGTTCTCTTCTAGAGACTTCGACCCTTATCCCTTATACCCTACAGACACTTATATTTGTAGAGCAACACCCCATAGTAGTTAATCCTGTGACTTGTTAAAGTAATAAGATTGAAGTCTCATTCCTTTTTCTTTTTCTTTTTTTTGAACTATGAAGTCTCATTCCTTTTTCTTTTTCTTTTTTTTGAACTATGAAGTCTCATTCCTTGTATTAATGAGGAACCAATTGGTAAATTTAAAGTGGAGTAAATGACACTCACAAAAATCACAAAATAGAGAGGGCATGGCCCCAGTGACACTAGAAAGTAGAAAGTGAAGACCCAATCAGCCAAGCGGCAAAATGGACTAGTACCTTGCTCTTTCAGGGAAGCAGTCTTTGTAATATTCGAGAAGACTTTTTCCAAGTTTTACTAATGTATATATTTATTATTGGTGATGGCAATTTATAATTTTCTATTTTGCTCTAGATATTTCATTTTGATTTTCTAGTCCTTTGACTGTCTTCTTTCATTTCTTAACAGCCACCAGTTTTTCAGTATCCATATATTTATTTATTAGGAGGCCAAAAGGCCGGCCCCAATTGAACCAACCAATTATGTGTTTCACTTTCACCATTGTTTCCGTCAATTAATAAATGTGCCAGAGAAAAATAAGACTTACAACTTACAAGAATCTATGATTTCTTTTTCCTCCTTCTATATTAAAATTCACCATCCTATGTCCTTTTTTCTCTGTTTTAAATATATGATATTGTTAATGTTATAATACTTACTTTTATTTTATATTGAACTAGTTTATTGATAAAATTAATTTTTAAAAATTATATTGTCTTTTTTTAAAATTAGTTTATGCTTTCTATGTTCGCAGAATTTCAACTTGATAATAAACCAATGTCTATTTCATTAATAAAATATTTCAATTTTAAATTGGTTTAAAAAGTTATATTTTTATTTAAAATACTAAAATATGACTTAACATATTAAAATTAAGATACAGCTTGCGTCCAGGGGCGGAGCCAGAAATTTTGGTTTGGGGGGACCAAGTTGTAATGCTAATATATTAGTTAAGACAAACTTCTACACACACATGTATATAAATTAATTTACTAAGAGAATTTATCATTTTCTAAATTTTAATGAGTATATAAAAGTCATGTATTTCTTCTATTAGACATGTACAAAAATTTATCATTTTCTACATAATTTAATTTGTTAAACCTCTTAAATTATATGATTTTAATACAATTCCTTTTTCTTTTAAGAGCACCATTGAAATAACTTAAAATTTGGGGGGGCCAACTTCAATTTTTACATGCTATATTTTTAAAAATGTAAATAATATACATACTATAAAATAATTTTTTTTAATTTTGGGGGGCCTTGGCCCCCCACCTTTGTATGTGGCTCCGCCACTGCTTGCGTCCAGTGCATTCGTATACCGAACACGATACAATACAGACACATATTTAAGATTGGACACATATCCACATCGTATTGTATCCAATATACAAATACACTAAACACAAGCTCCGTCCTTAAAAAAAATATATATATCATTTGTTCAACAAAATATTGATATGCATGAAATAAATGAAAAGTAAATTTTCACAACATTTACTGTTATAGAAAAATTTTGCTTTTTCTAAAATAAAATAAAATAAATATTACACACTTGTGTGGATCCACACAAATGTGTAACAAAACACTCCCCATAAAAGAATATAGCCAATAACATTTCTATATTTTTAGATTTGCTTCTTATAATAGACGTGATCTTGCGCAAGATTTTCGAGGAAATTGTCTTCGTAAAAAAGAGAAGAAGAAGCAGTCAGAAAAGGCAAAGCCTTCAAAAACATTTCTGAAATTTCAAAAAAAGAAAAAAGAAAAAGAAAAAGAGCATCCCCAAATCTGACGTGAGCCATGACGTGTTCTTTCCAATTCTCAAAAAAAGTGCTACTAGTAACCAAACACACACTCTCTCTCTCTCTCTCTCTCTCAATATTATTGTTTTTTGAACTTTTAGGAAGTTTCAGACCATGAACTTGTGAAGTTACCATTGACAATGACAGACCGTGTTTCACCACGACTCATAGTCCATGGACTAGTGAACTGCCACGAACAACCATCTTTATGGGTGTGTTACACGATTTCTTCTACAATATAATGCAATTTCGCATTTGAGTGATATTAAAGCACTTTTTGAAAACCATGAAATCACTATAAATGAATTGTACTCATGCCAATTCATTGCGGAATTACCAAGAACAAACAATCTTTACGCACACGACATAAAATCAAGTGAATGGAAGAGGAATTGAAAAAAAAAATATAAGACAATAAAAATTTACCATAAATGGGTTGTTTTCATTGCCATTCATTCTTGTTACAAACGAAAGTAGATGAGCTACAATAAATAGTTTGTGGGTACTTCATCGTCAATGTATTAAAAATAGGCTTTGATTAATAGCCATGAAAAAACAATCTCTTTAATGGATGAGAGTGACTTTTAACTAAATTCTGCCTAAATCTTTTTTCCCTTTCATATGTTTAAGTCAATCTTTTGTTGAACATTCTACAATTTGCGTCCAATTGTTTCACATTAGGGCCAAAGAAATACATAAATAAATAGAATGAAATGATGAAATCGCTCTTCATGGGTAGTTTAAACATTAAACTCTATGCAATATCCCACCCCAGTAATTAGTTACCCTATCCCTTTGCCCCTAGGGTACAGTTTAAGCCATGCATCAAATGCCAACACAATGACACAATCGGACCATGACTTAAAATCTCATAACAACCATTCACCACATTGCAAACAATAAAAAAACTAATTCCACTCTCACCAGAACTAAATATATCAATTGGCTAATACAATTAGGTGTGCACAACCACCTTATCAAATGTGTAACAAAATCCGTGAACACATGAGAATTGACTAATTCTTCCATAAAGTAAACTCCAACGATTAAATTGGGCTTTCCCATGGCTGATGTCCACACTTGTCCATAAAGAAAAAGATTAATATTTTAAGAAAAATGATTCATTGATTCCAAAATCACATGTCAAACTGAATAAACTCTAGTTCTGAGTAATTTTTCAACCAACCAATTAGAATTAATGATAATAAATCACACGGCCACATGGATAAACTGATTAAACAAGCTTGCACACAACCTTTTCATATATATATATATATATATATATAGAGAGAGAGAGAGAGAGAGAGAGAGAGGGTTGGGTGGGGAGGGTTCCAACTTTTGCCATAGAAACAACACCCTGGTTTTTAACCTAAACTTGTAAAATTCTTTTTCTTTTTCTTTTTTTATAAGTAAGAAAGATGTATATTCAAAAAACTGCTTTATGCAGAAAAAAGCATAAACCAAAACAAAGAGTACAAAATTGTAGACTTCTAATTTGGGAAATGATCAAGCATTTGGTAAGGGATAAAATTAGATAAAAATAAAATAAAAAATATATAAAAAAAATAACTGAGACTTTTAATTCAATATAAAAAAAATAACTGAGATTTTTAATTCCCACTAAATACAAAATGGGAATATGATCCTTGTACCATAGCCCTACTATTTTACCTAACCTTGTAGACATCTAGTTTGGGTAATGATGAAGCATTTGGTATAAGGATTAAATATAAAAAAACTGAGGTTTTGGATTCCCACTACATACAAAAAGGGAATATGATCTACCCTAGTTCCCCATAAAACATTACTTTATATTCTGTACCAATACCCCCACATTTATATTCAGTTCCCATCCACGTGACTTAGGGCATAATCAGGAAGCATAAACTAATTTAAATGTATCAAAGTTACACAGCTTTTTTCTTCCTGATTGCGAAACCAGGGACTAGGTTAAGCGCCCTTGTGGATGAGCAATTTACCAAGTCCCCTCGTGGAAACTTTTGGATAAGCAATCAATATCTATTGACTCGGGTAACTACATACCGTCCTCTCTCTAGATCATAAATTGTCTTCAACTGAGGCTTCCTCCACTTTGATACAGACCATGCCGTAAACATCAAAATAACAGATATAGCAATTATAGAGAGCAGTGTAGGTGATTCATCACTAATAATGTTAGAGATCCAGTCAGCTTGCTCTAACTCCAAGCTAGCTGTGCTCTGTAGGATGAAAGCTCCTAAAGCCCAATCAAGTGGAATATTTCCCACCTGATTAGCAACCCCAATCCTGGTCAACCAAAACTCCAATCAATATGATTCAACTTACTGAAAACATACAGCTATATGTACACAAATGCGCACAAGTGGGCCATTAAAGGAGCATAATCTGCCCAATGGTAAAGCCAGGAAAGTACCTTTCATCATCCAAAGAAACTCCAAGACTGTCATGAAGTAGGGCCACAATATATGCTGAAGAGAAGCAATAGTGCAACAAATCTTCCCCTTTAAATGAATGGTATTTCTTCTTCAACTTTGACCAATCTTCTCCACAAAATCGTTGTCCAGCCGTTGTCAGTTCAGAAAGATATGCCCTTGGACCCAAGCGAAAGAACTAATCAAACAGAAACAACAGACAGAGAAAAAAAGACTCAGAAAAACATGTAACTGGTGCATCTAAATGGTAACATAATATGTTGACCTAATAAGAAAAAATAGCAAATTAGCTATATACCTTCGATGTATAGAAGAAATTTTCAGTTGCCAAAAACTTTCCCTGAAGTTTAGGTATGAAAGTTGATCCTATGTAGCAATGCTGGTAAGAGCATTTCTCTGCGTTCAGATAAAGAAATGATCATCCTCACCACTATTTGGAAAAGAATGAACAGAAATTCTGTGAAACAGAAAGGTATCACTGAGAGAGTATTGCTAACCTTTTCCTTTTTGTAACAGCATTAATGCAGCAGATCTGCACTCTGAAAAATTCCCCTTAGATTGAAGATCAACTAAATTTCTATTCTTTTGTTCCAAAGAACCAGGAGACAGCTTCCATGACTCTAAATTATGCGAGTACCCCCTAGGAGTACAAGGATCTATGAAAATTCCCTTTTGAAGAGATTCATCAACTGCATCAATGGAAACTTGTCAGAACTAAAGAAAAATAATTTCCTCCTACTGTAAACCATGAGGCATTATGTGGTTATGCCCCAAACCCTCTCAATCAAAGATAGCATCCAGAAATAGAAAACAGTAAGCAGAAATAATACTTTTGATCAGATATGGTCTACTAAAAAACTTCCATTAAACCTGCACAAAATGTATGAATCCCAAATCCAGGTTTAAAGAGGGGTTTTTCTTCCCCTTGAGGTAGGGGCTTTAAGACAAGTAAAAAGTGATGTTCTTTGTGCTGTTTATCAAGCCAACTTTCTAATAAAAAAGATAGCAGGTAAACAAGGAGTCAATTTAAGATTTAATATATGTCATCTTGTCTTCCTCCCTTGCATATTTTCTAGATTCAATTTCTCAAAGAGGGAAAATTGTCTAGTTAATTCTGCATGAACATGTTATTAATCTGACAAGTATTAAAATCCAATTCAGTCAACTATGATATGGGGCAGCATTCCACAACCAAGAAAAGACTTTCAAACTCATATATCACTTAATTACCTAATAGTTCTAGATACCACTCCTTAGATCTGCTTAAATCAAACCATCTTTAGATGTTACATGACTACTGCACTGCTTCAATTTGTTTCACAATAAAGACATAAAATAACTTTGAACATATTTGACATATATATAAGTTGAGTGAGAAAATGGCATCCATCGTTTCATATTTGACTAAGCATATGCCAGGTAATAAAGACTGAGGTGTTAGTCAAAAATGAAACTGACCCTGTCCTTTTGATTTGAAATTGAAAACCCCTAAACTTCAGAAAATGCCCAAATTGATACTTCTATTACCATTCCGTTAATGTAGTGGATAGAAAATGCTACCACATGTGGTGCACAGGATAGCATTTTAATATAAAAGTTCTCTTTAACTTAAATATTGATAAAAAAAAAAATTCATTTTAATATTCTACTTCCCACCCCCCCCCCCTCTTTCTTCTTCTGCTGCTTCTTCTTCTCTCTTATTTTACTCTCCTATCTCCAGCAACCACCACTTGACCACCAACCTTGTTAATAGATAACATTAACTTCTTCTCTTTTAACACCAATAAAAGAAATAAATAAAACCCAAAGAAAACAGAGAGCAACAACCAAAGACACAACCACTCCAAAACCATTACACAGCCATGATTCCGCCAAAATCACCCAAGCATCCTCCAATCAAAAAACACCACCCTGAAACTTTTCACCAGCAACCAAGACCCATAGCTACTCATACCCATAATTTGTCTCCACCAACCTTGACCATGAGCATCTTTCAACTCCAACAACAAACCTGTGAAAATCCATACCCACAAACACCATATAACTAAAGCCCCATGGCTTCAATGGCCAAACCACCGCTAACCACCTTAGGGAAAAACTATATTCCAATACAACCATCACCAATCCAACCAATATCATAGGTTGTGCCCCTTTCACAAACAACAAAGGCATAACTCTAGTGGACCAGTGTTGTATGTGTAGATGTAATGGCCAGAGTATGTACCATTTGTGATTGCACTGTTGATGTAGCTCAAAAGTCGCGGTCCCTAGTTCTCTCTATGTGTAGGGTTCACTGGGTGATGCCTAAGACCGTTGCAAAACTCTTCTTTGGATGGAGGAATTGATTTGGAAAACATGGCAGCTATCTTGTGTGTAATATGACCCCCTCATCTTTTTGTGGGTGCTTTGAAGGAAGAGCTACAACTGCACTTTTAATGGGATGGAGGTTTCAAGTGTCGAACTGAAATCTTCATTTGTGAAGAAGACTGTTTGAATGGTCTTGGTGCATGGGTGTTAGTGATAGGCATTCACTTGTAAATTTCAGACTCTCTTTCTTTTAGACTATAATTCTATTTTGTTTTACTATTCTTTAAAAGATTTTTGTGTGCATGCCCTGCTACATAAATTCTCTTCTTTTACCAAAAAAAAGATCACAAAGCAAAAGCATTGTTATTTACCCGAGCTCAAGTGTCCTGAAATAAGTGATCCCCTCAATGAGTCAAAGGCAGCATTCTGCAAAAGAAGAAAGGTTACAAACTCTCTAAACTATATAGTAGCACCTCAATGAAAATCAAAATGTAAAACTCCAAAGCATTCACAATAAGGTTACTGCAATTAGAAGCAACTAAGCAGGGTAAAATCTATAACCACAATTACATTTTGTAGTTTGATAAAACTAAACAAAAAGTAATAATAAAATTTGTTAGAAGGTATGATATTTTCAAAGTTTGGAAAATGAAGCTGACAACATACGTAAACACACGATTTTGGTATGTTTGGGGAAGGTTATAGAACCAAAACCTAGGGTATGTCTGAATATTCCAACCAACTCCCCTCTCCTCCCCCTCCGTCCAAACATAGGGCTAGTTTTTACAAGATACACCTACCATTTGTATACTATGAAAGTCTAGCATACTGCATACAATGTCTAAATTTTTTAGCTCTTAAACATCTCCTTGATCATAACTAACAAAATTAATAATGACAAGAAGTCTTAGCAGTCAATGATATTAATTTAGATCAAATGGAAGACAACACAAAATAACAATAAGGAAGCAGATCTATATTGACTTCCACCAATGGGAGAGGGTAAAAAAGTCGAAATAAAGAGAAACACATTTGTTATCAGACCTCTGTCATCTAACCACTATTACCCAAAACAAAAAACCATCTCCCAAAGATTCTGAATTTTTCATTGAACCAACAAAATCACCAGATCTGTTCAACTTGATTAAATTCAATCGATCAAATTTTTCTCATACCTTTCACCCAAGAACACCCTAAATTTTCACTTTTTTATATAAATAAAAATATCCCAATTTTCACAATATTGGCAAGATTGATGCTAAATTTTAATGGAACTGGTGGGCCTCCTGCTCACAACAGTTATGATTAGCATACTAGTCAGGTCATCACATTTACAGGCTAGGTTTTTTTAAAAAAAATTGTTACTGTGGCAGCCCCCAGTTAAGATCTTATTAGTTGACCAGTTACAGAATAAAGTCTTAGTACAAAGAGGAAGAAATACCTTAATATCTCACCATAAAAAATAGTACAAGAGAAAAGTAAAAGTATAATGAGAAATTCAGACCACTGGTACATAATATAATTTTATTTATTTATTAGTAATTAAATTTTATTGATGAAGAGGAACTACCTCATGTACACAGGATGTATAATAAGATAGATAGCCTAAGAATTACAAAACAGTAACACTGGCAGATAATATAATAGAAAGAACACATGTCATACTGTTTAAAATTTTATATAGAAATGAAGAATACCTGTCCAAATTGAAGAAAACTGTGGCTGTAGAGATTATATGTAACATTGCCAAATCTAACAGAATGTGAAAACTCCGGAGGGACTGACTCACTTGAAACAAAGGTAACCTGAAATAAAATCAAACCAGATATTCTAAGTAATGATCTCATCACATATTTCCATGCTTCTCAACTTCCAAAACCAAGCAGAGTAAATAAAATTCATTCAGAAGCACTGCAATAGGATATAAATAGAACAAATAAATTACTAGTTGAGGCATGAAACCAAGTTGCATTAAGTCTTCAGTTTCAGCTTTTTAAACTAATTCCAGCATGAAGTACTAGATGGGACCAAATCAATGAACTTTTGAATTTCACACAGCATATCAATAGAATGACAAATTCTTGTCCTCTAGAGCTAGATTGCTCAAATGTATTCGCTAACCGCTTTTTTTCCAAATATAAAAGGCGCATACTATTCTGAAACAGCAATGCCACCACAAAAAACTTGTTTGCTTGAATGACTAGCAATTCTATTGCAGTGAAAATGGCATGTTGGTATGGGACAAAATTTAAGATACTACCAATAAAGTTCTAAACATTTCAAAAACACTTAAAAGTAGGGGGAAAAGAACTAAACCTGAGCAGAAGCCCCACCAAGTTCAATAACCCCAGTTGTCTGTAAGGGATCACCTCCTAAAGTCCCAAGAGCATAGTTTGCAACAACCCAAGCATATATCCCCTCATCAGAGCCTAACACAAACACATCATTCAGCATTAAGCTTCTAGCTAGGAAGTAAAGCAAAGCAAAATTTGTGGCACTAGGGTAGATTTACTAACAGCATTTATAGGCATATGATACCCAGATTTTTTAAAGTGTCCCTTTGGGTTAGCTATTTGACAATGTGCACTTTCTTTAAAAAATAGCAATTCAAAGTTGCATTCTAAACACATATTTTTTTTAAAAGACAATTAAGCATTTGGTAAAATCTGCAAAAAATGTGTTACCGTAAAAATGCAATTTCCAGCAATTTATCAGAAGTAATCCATGAGCTGCCATTTAAAAATGCACCTTTTTTCCCATTTTAAAAAACAATATTTTCTTAACAACACAGCCATACGTCATTTTTCTTTTGTGTGTGTTTTCATTTAAAATCGCTCTTTACAACACAAACGGACCCGCTTTTTCCTAGTTTAGCTTATTAACTAAACTTTGGTTCTGACATTGCTGTCCAGAGGCTCAATGAACTATTCGTGCAACCCAATTTTCAATCATAAGCATAAAGAATGGTATCGGTGTCATCAACTCAATGCACCACTACAGTTGTAAGCTCATTCATTTAAATAGCACTATTAACAGAATAAAGAGTTAAACACCTGAGAAATTCTTGGATTGATCTGAACCTCTGCTTAACTTTTCAAACGAAATTTCTTTAAAATTGGGCCGTAATCGTATATTGACTCTGTATCTTAAGCAATTAACTACGTGTTAGAGCATTGAATGCTCTCTAAATAGCTAATAAATACAATTGGCCATCACACAATTGTAATGAGTAACAATTCATTGTTAACAAACATTTGAACCTAAATCATCATATTTGTTCTTTTTCATGTTTTCTTCGTCGACAAGAAACTTTACCAGTTACCCTAAACACAAAAACATGTAGTTTTCTTCCTAGACAAAAACTTTACCAATTACCCGAATTGCTTATTAAAAGAGTGAGTGGCATTACCGGTAATAACCGAAGCCCAATCGTCCTTAAACTTAAACCCGGAAGACCTCAGAACCTGTCTACACGACCCGAGGACCCTCTCCTGGAGCTCCGAATCGAGCAACCGGAGCCCCGCAGTAGCCATGAGCCGAATCTCAGTGTCTCCCCAATGCTCCCTCGGAATTCTCCCCTTCCCAAACTCCACAAGCTCCCTCAGCGACCCGCCTGCCGCATCCGGATCATCCGAAAAGGCCGACAACCCCGGCCTGACCCGCATGGACGCCAACCCGGTTTTCCCAAAATCGTACACCGGAACTTGACCGTCGACCCGGTACCCGAAAACGTGGATCCGGGTCCCGGTACTCCCGCCGTCGATCACGATCCCGTATTTTCTTTTTCCTGTTTTTGCTGTTTTCCCGAAGACTAACACGTAAGAGACTAACAGAGCGAGAGAGACGAAGACCAGAGAGAGAATCAAGATGGAATTGGACTTTGTGGGCTTGGAATTGGGGTTCCGAGAGAAGAGGTTCGATCGGGTGATGGGTCGGATCGGGAGCTGGATCGGATCCATTTTATTGGGCTTAGTGGCATTCGATCTTCGCATCAAAGAGTGGGAATTGGCGAGAATGGAGACAGATTCATGTGAGATTGAGAGATATATAAAGAAAGAATGAAAATGTTAGGGTTAGAGAAGACAGAGAGGGCTAAGAAATGAAATGGATTCGCCCTCTCTATCTGATTCTGATTCTGATTGTGTTTGTGTTTGATTCTCTATCTGTTTCACTTTCTCTGTTATTTTGGAAGAGGAAGCTTTTTCGCTTTGGTTTCGTATTTACGCGTCAGTGATCGCAACGAATACGTTAGAATTTTTATTTTTTTTTAATTTAAAAATAAATAAAATACTATTTTGACCAAGTTTAAATACAAAAATAGGCCAATTGTTTAGGAAAAGAAAACAACTTTTGATAAAGTTTAAGTGCATAAAATAAAATATTTTTTTACGATACCCAAAAACGAGGAAGGGAGTAATAAACGACAAAATGATTTGAGAAGTTTGAAAATAAGAATAGATCCTGTTCATCAAAAAAGGAAAATAAGAATAGATCCAGAGATTCTCGTATAGGTTAGGAGGTGTTTGGATTTGTTGTTTGCTATCGCTCATCATTCTGTTTTTATTACCCATAACTTAAAATTGATGAGTCTCACAGTAGAGGGGTTTGTTAGGATTTGTTTTTCAATTTTTGTTTCCATCACTCAATTTTCTGATTTTTAAGGGATGAGTTATGGAAATTGAAAACACATTTTAGGTGTTTTTAAGTTATAGAAACTGAATTTCCATGGCATTTTGGTAAATAAACATACACTATTGGGACCCACTAGTCTCGTCAAGTCAGACTTTCCTTCCCTCTCTCACCTGTCACTCTCCTCTTTTCTTTTCTTTTTTCTTTTTTCTTTTTCCTTGTCGCCTTTCTCATTATAGAATATTTTTGGTGTTATATTTTCTTTTTTATTGATCCTTTTCGAAGTCCAAATAGTTTCCACAAGTAGAACAACCAAAGCAAAGAGAAAAAGAGACAAAGAGAGAGAGCCATGACCAGGTAGGATGTTTGTGTGTGGGTATTGCTGTTTTTCTTCTCCATCCTTCCTGGCTCCACCGTTGACACCATCATCTCGATCTCAAACCCATAAAAAATAAAAAATCAAGAAACAAAATTTTCAAATAGAACAATACCCATAAAAAATCTTTACAAATTTCATTGATAAAACTTAAGGGATCTATGAAAAATCAAGCCTTGGGGTTTTGAAAAATCAACACCGATAAAATGTGGAAATGGATCACGTTTCTTCACACTTCATCGACACCGCTGGGTTAAGAAGGTGGATCGGCACCGCCACTACATGTCGGAGGAGATCAAGCCGCCCTGGTAAAGGTGGAGATCAGTGTTGTAGGTCCGAGTGTCTTCTATCTTAGTTGGGTTCGAGTTTGTGTTTTGGGAGAGTAACAGGGCAATGGTGACTGAAGGGGAATGAGCAGTGAAGAAAATGAAATGAAATGAGGGTGAGGTGGGTCTAACAAAACTTATGACATGCTGCTTAGGTATGGGTCCCACAGAAAGTACAAAAAATTGAGTTACGAGAAGTTGGAAACAATGTGCCAAACGTGCCACCTTTAAGGAGTTAGGGTATTTTAAGCAATAAGTGATAAGTGATGATTGATGAGTGATGAAAATTGAGTGATAAGTGATGAAAATTGAGTGATAAGTGAATAGTGAGGATTTTTTTAAAACCAAAACCCCTTAACTTTTCGAATTGTTGTTGAATCCATGAGCAAGCAAGAAACAATTTGGCAAATTGAAACATGGGGCCGTTTGGTAAAGTTATTTTAGTAATGTCGTTTGTATTTTTTGAAAATACGTGTGAGTGAAAAAGTGTGTAGAAATACGTGTAATGTTGTTTAAAAACTGAAAAGTATTACTCAAATAACCATACCAAACAGCCGAGTCAGAGGAAAATAAAGCAAAAGTAATTCTTGTAGTAGTGGCAAGCAAAATGAGAGCAACCTAAAGGGACGAGGAAAAAAAAAAAAAAAAACTTCTTAAAATATAGAGATTTAAAAAAAAAAAAAAAAAAAAAAAAAAAAAAAACTTTTGGCAAATTTGTAGAAAGCTGACTCGTTTTCTTGTGTTCAGTTGTGATTTTATAAATAAGTTAGAAAGCATTTGTAATATGGGGTTTATTTGTTGTTGAGTCCGTGAAATTCAGGAAAACATTTTTGGCCTCATGCAATTTTTTTTTTTTTTTTTACACCAAACTCCAAAAAAATGTTGATTATGTTTTATATGCTAAAAACAAACGAAGTTTTACTATGCATGAACATGTGAAGATGAACATGAAAACAAATCACACAAAACATTATGAGTATGAGAATTATGACAGAGGGATTACGATTTTTAATGTCCTTTATAGTGAATTTGATTGGAAAATTAAGAAAAGCCTTCAAAATTCTATGAATACATGAAAACTCACTATTATCTCTTGGAACCCAAGAAGAAAACACAAATTTTTGCAATCATCAACTGAGGAAGAGTATTGAATTATGGTGTCTGCATGTGTTGTGAGATGGTTTGGTTGCCCGACATTTTGAATGATTTGCAAGTGGCTAACTTGGAACCCACAATCTAGTATTATGAGTTTATGACAAATAATCAAGCAACCCTACACATCTGACAAATAATCAAGCAACCCTACACATCTATATATATATATATATATATATATTATGATAATAATAATAATAATAGTAGGTGTGAGAGAAAATTTAATTAGATTTCAAACTGGAATTAAATTAAAGTGTAATTTTATGTCATGTGTCTTATCTAATCTAAGTTTTTAAATTTTTGTGCCAAGTGAGTTAATTCAATGTAAAAATTGGATTTCAATTAGAGTTTAATTTTGTGCCATGTGTTCCATCTAATCTTTTTTTTTTTTTTTTTAATTTTTGTGTCAAATAGGTTAATTTAGTGTAAAAAATGAGGAGTCCAATATAAGTAAACCATAAAAAAATATAATTTTTGAATGATTTTATATTTATAAGTTTTTTTTTTTTTTTTTTATAACTAAAAACAATTCAAGTTTATAAGCCCCCCCCCCCACACACACACACACACATATATATATATATATATATATAAATTGCCAAAACTAAGAGAAAATCCAATTAAACTCTAAATTGGAGTTGTAAGGACACGTTTTACAGCCCAAGTCCAAGATGTATGAGATCTTGGCTCAGTGAGTCCAGTACAATAAATTTGTAGAGAGTGGATCAAAGAACTAGGCCATAATGAATTAGACAATGACTAGTATGGATTTAAATGATGATCAAACAAGAACAAGAAGCACTGATCTGAATCAATTCACTGTCTGAGGACGTAAGTCTTTATATAAATCAACTAGACTGAATACAAGTATAATTTTGATGGCTACAGTATTCTCTTTCTATTTTTCCTATTCTTTCCTCACGAAGGGTTTCTTACATTATATAGCTCCCTTTGACCATCTTGATCCTACACTTGTTGGTCATCTGAGCCCTTATTTAAGTACCTATCCCATCAAACACCCTCTTTAGCTTTCTGTGAGTTGTGTTAGCCAAAGCAGCACTGTCCAGAGGTCTTCTCCACATAAATGCGGCCAAAAAAGTAGCTGCAGTGCATTCAATGAAGTGGTAACAGCTTTCCCTTAGATATTTTTGGGTTCCCCTCCTTCTCATATGTTCATGATGCATGTCACTATCACTAAAGTTTCATGGAAAGTCACTTTGATCATTGGAATACATATTTGAGCTGTACTTAATGTATCCGGGGAGATATTCCTCCTCGGACAACCTTCCCATTTGTATTTTGCTTATTAAATCCTAAGCCTGAACCGTTTATTACCATTCGTTCCTTCTCAGACTACTCACGCTCTCGGCCAAGGCTTAAGGCCCAATATATAATTTGGGCCCTTAATTCTACAGGAGTCTAATTTTGTACCACGTATCTCATCTAATTTTTAAATTTGTATTTCAAGTGAATTATTAGGTGCAAAAATTAAAGAGTCTAGATTCAATTCAATTCTAAATTGAATTTTAATTGGAGTTCAATTTTGCGCATGTGTTCCATCTAATTTTTAATTTTTGTGGTAAGTAAATTATTGAATGCAAAATCAGAAGAGTATAAATCTAATTAGATTCTAAATTATATATATGTAATTGTGATTGTTTTTAAATATATTTGTGTATATGCACAAGATTACATACTAGTTGTCATAAGTCACGTATTTCATGAGTAGACATGTACGTAGAATTTGAATTTCACCTAGTTTGGGAAAAGATCAAATCTAAGTCTAGTCTAATTTTTCCAAGCTTATACACCATCATTCCTTCATGTTGCTGACATGTTCATCAAGCCCTTGGGAACACAACTTTCAAAACTGTAGGATCGTGAGTTCTGTCATTCCACCTCAAAACTAATTAGTGATGAAGAAGACATATTCAAATTTTTATAGCTTTTAACATCACACCATGCGAGCTTGTTTTTAGAGTAGTTGTAAGAAGTCAAATTCTGAACCCCCAACATTCCCTCCCTCACAATGACACTCACATGGCTCGAACGCATGACCATGACTCTGATACCGTTTGTCGGATTGTAAACTGTGTCAATCCACTTCAAAACCAATTGGTGATGAGGAAGACATATTCAAATCTTTTATGGCCTTCGACATCACACCACGTAAGCCTGTTTTTAAAGTGGTTATAAGGAGTTAAATTGTGGTCTCCCAAGAAAAAAATTCTTGTACAATTTGGACACTCTAATTAAACATCCATGCACAAATTTGAGGGGTAGTGTTAAAATAGAGTGTCCATCCACAATATGATAACGTTTGAATCTATCTTTATTTCAGTCACATGAATGATAATTCTAGGTTTTTATTTTTTTTTATTTTTTTTTATTTTAATGATTGACAATCCCAAGGTAAGGCTACAATAAATACTAAGAATTATAATACAAATATACAATAGTTTGATACATACTACACAATAATATACTATAATAATCTTTCAAAAAAAAAATACTAATAATATTTTCTTTTCTTTTCTTTTTCATGGTATCAGAATTTTCGATATCAAACTTCAATCCAACCCTTGGATGGAGAATGGGCGACAATTCCATCACATGCACTCCTCACATGGAAGCATGTGAAACGTCATCAATGAATTAAATGGAATCTCCACAAATGATTAAGTTTTTAGGTGTGATTGATCGTATATTTTTAATTTTTGAATCAATCATGCATCTATATCTTTTTCTTTTTCTTTTTGGATAAAGAATCTTCTATATCTAATTGATTTAGCAATAAAATTATATTATGAGAATCCTCTAATATAAGTCAGGTAAAATTGTGTCTCAACTCTCAAGCCACGAAAATATATTTCAAAGTTTTGTTATCCATACAAAAAGAAGGTATTCGTATTAGTTACGCTACAACATCTATTAATATGATGATTATCTTATTTTGAGTATCTTATTTTGATTATCCCTCACAAATCATATTATATCATATTATATATGATAAAAGTTGAGCTTAGACGATGTGATTGCGCCACGTGGCTTCACCAATTTACAGAAATTTTAATAAATTTTTAAATTTTAAGAATAGATATATATACATATTTTTTGGATAAATATAACAAATCAAGTAATGAAAGAAAATAGTATTTGACTTACAACTATAACAGTTATGTCTATCTAAAATGTTATCAACAAACCTTAAAATTAATAGAATAGAATTACCTAAGGATAGAATTTAAATAAAAAAGAGATTCTTTCATCTTGATGCTTTTTAAATATATATTATTTTTCTTCTCCTATCAGTTCTAAATTGATAAAAATCATAATTTAATTACAATCCAAATTCTTCATTTGATCCTTTTCTTATTCTAATATATAAGTTGATAAGAATCTTAATTAAAAAAAAAAAATCAATGTAGTACACGTAAAAAAAGGTCCATCTAATCCTTCTTTTTTTTTTTTTTTTTTTTTTAAAAAAAAAATTATATTACTACATGTAAAATCTTCAAAAAAAAAAAAAAAAAAAAAACCTTACTACACGTAAAAATTCCAAAAAAGGTTTTAGATTTTTTTAAAAAATATATATATAATTTTTCTTTTCCGATAATTTCTAAGTTGATAAAAATCTTAATTTCATTATAATTAAAATTCTTCATCTAATCCTTTCTTAAAGTACACGTTAAAGTCATCTAATTTCAACTTCATACACCTCTATAAATTAGACTGACATTAGACCTTTTGTACATATCAACTTCTTCAATGTGGAGTGTATATATATAAGATAATTCATAATAAATGCCTACCATACAGTTTTTTTCCTCTATTATTCTCTTCTTCTCCCTACAACCTTACACATATGTATTTGTTTACACTAATTTTTTTTAATGTATTTGTTTAATTTTTTTTTTCCATCAAATTGAATAGGTTTTGTGTATTTTTTTGTCTTTTGTTTAACCTAATTTCCTAAAGTTTTATCCTATTTATTTGGTTATTATTTGAGCATCAACCATTAAATAGAGTTAGACATGAATTTTTATTATTTTGTATATCATATATGAATTACACTCAACAATAGCACACTTCTATTTTCATTTAGTACAGTTTCATTTGAAGTACTGCATATTGGACAAACTGCTTCAACATAAACACCACGCCTGGATAAATTGTCCATTGCAAGTAAAGGATTACTCAATGATCTCCAAAGAAAAAGTAAGACATTTTTCCCCTTCACTTATTTTATTCTATTTATGCCTCAATAATTTTTATTTTGTTGGTCTTTTTGCTTCTTCTTTATTTATTTTTATTTATCCGTATTGCTCATATTGTTAATTGGGAAACTACTGTCTACCATTCTCTTTGTAGTTTAAGCCTTATTTGAAAAATCTTAATTAGGTGAACTAGATAGGAAATATCATGCTAAGCAGGGTTTTTTGTTGTTGTTGTTGTTGTTGTTGTTGTTGTTGTTGTTTTATCCGTATTGCTCATATTGTTAATTGGGAAACTACTGTCTACCATTCTCTTTGTAGTTTAAGCCTTATTTGAAAAATCTTAATTAGGTGAACTAGATAGGAAATATCATGCTAAGCAGGGTTTTTTGTTGTTGTTGTTGTTGTTGTTGTTGTTGTTGTTGTTGTTGTTGTTGTTGTTGTCGTTGTTGTTGTGCTGCTTATTTTGGTTTGTTAATAATAGAGAGAGAGGTTGAGATCAAATAATAGAGATTATTGTTCACAACTAAAGGCCAAAATGGATGTTACTATTGAAAGGTATCACTTCTCAATTCTCATCATATCTCAATGCTAATGACTTTTTTTTTGGTTGGGTGAAAATCACTCAAGTTTCAGTGTCTTCTCCCATGCTTTCAAGGACAAAAATTATATTTTCATGTATGTCTCTCTACTTTATTTTTTTAAATGTTTAGTTATTTAGATTATTCTTAATTACTGAATTGAGGTTCCCACTTAAATATGCTTTCAATCATTTTTTTTAATAGCTTTTCATTATTAAATTCAAGGTTTTTCCATTTAAATATTACTTGAGCCTTAAATCTCAATATATTATGAAAAATCCTTATATGTTTCTTTTATGTATCTCATTTTATATTAGTTACGTAGTTATCTACCATCTTCCATTCAATTATTTTAGACATATATATATATATATATATGCTTTTAAAATACTTTAGTCTCACACAATATGCATTCATTATATAACTTAAAAGTAAAATATTCATTTATTTTTATTGTTTATTTATTATTTAATTTTAAGGAAATTAATAAAAAAAAATTGTTTACATTTGAATTTTAATTAATCCGTGCATCGCACGGGCATAATACTAGTGTTACTCAATAAAGTAGGATTAAAACTGTTGACTTCTATATTTGTGTAAAAAAAAAAAAAAAAAAAAAAAAAACAAAAACTTTTGACTTGGTATTGGGGTGGACTTCCCATGGTCTTGTGTGTGCATCAATAGTGATAACACTATTTTTATTTTATTTTATTTTTTTTTGAAGAGAACACTAATGGTTTTTATTTATAAAAACAGGGTGAAAAGTGAAAACAAATGAAAGTATATCATTATTATAAAACCAGCCTCACCTCCTGAGAGGTATTTATTTATATTTGATTTTAGTAACTAACTTGCCGAAGGAATAAGAAGACATGAAAGTACCTAATTTTAAGGGATATGAATAAGTATCTAAAATTTAGGAGTTTTTAAATTAGTACTTTTACATATCTAACCTTATTGTTTAAACTTTTTAGTAGTATAGATTTTTTTTTTTTTTTTTTTTTTTTTGAGAATTTTAGTAGTATAGATAAAATAGACAATCTACCACATTAGAGTGGTAGCAAAAAAAACTACGAAATAGTCTATAGGCATAGAACCACTCAATAAATATTCACAACAATTTTACTACACTGACATATAAGTCCACCACAATCTACAATTTAATATTTTGAATGCCCCATGTGGGATGGTACGCAAATTTGGAAATGATGTGAAATTGCTGTAATTTTTTGTCGCATCTCAGGGACTCATCTTTTTTATTTTTTATTTTTTTAAGGAAAGGACTATTAAATGTTAAAATAGTTTATTTAAGTAAAGTTATATTACTTAATTTTCAAGAAATTTGAAATGCTACTTCAATGAAAATTATACTACCAATTTCATGTTATTAATTAATCAATTTCTCTATTATTAATCTCAAATTCATGCCGATTGGTCCCTCAAAAAAAAAAAAAAAAATAAATAAAATCATGCCGATTGGCCCAATTCTATCACGGATCTAAAATTGTGACCTGCAAAAAAATAAATTTGTCCCAAACCCAGACCGACACAACCCATTGCAAGGCCTAGTTATTGGGCTCAGGTTAATGAGATGGGGTAAAGAACAGTTAGCCTTACCAAAGATTATTATAGTATCATAGAATGTGACTATGTGGTGTTTCCAACAACCCTCTTTGTCAATTTCAAAATTCATACCTCTATTAGATTTATATTCAAAGGATAAGCAATTTTTTTTTTGTCCATATAAATTCTTCATGAAAATTACCGTTATATATATATATATATAGAGAGAGAAAAAAAAAAGTATATAAATTTAAGTAAACAAGCATAAATACCTTGCGTATTTACTATTATTTAACTTTCTCTTTTGTTTTCTTTTGTATTAGAGAAGATTTTTCTTTTTTAGCACAATGACATGATTATAATTTTGTCAATTTTAAGGGACATGTTTCAACCTTAAGATGTAAGACTCTCTCTTCCTATATATAGCTTAAGTAATAGATGAGGGTATTGAGCATAACTTTAACAAAATTAAAAATGGGGCTAACATGGAAAGTGCTTTGGAGTCAAACTTAGAATTCTTTTTCTAGTAAAGTATAGATGGCTACTTCTGCAACTTCGTTCATTTGTGTGTGTGTGTCCGTGTGTATAAGTTTCCTATCACTATTCATAAATATTCGGTTGGTTTGTTCACTTAAAATTTGTCATGTAGATGTCAAATACTATAAATTTTGAGAGTTTCATACTTGTCATTGAGAAAAACACACATAACAGTCAACAAGAACCCTTCAATAATGAGTGACAATTGAGACGAGAACGTATTACCATCCAGATAAGGATAATCTCAGTTCAAATTATAGTTCTCAATATCCTCAAATTAAACATTCAAGATCTGTTTGGATAACGTTTATTACTAAAAACTGAAAACTTATTACTGAAAATACTATAGCAAAATAATTTTTAATTGGCAAAAACACTGCAGCAAAAACTCTTCACGCATTTTTAGTGCTTGGCTGATCCATGAACAGCCAAACGCAGAATCATCACAAAACAAACACACACTCAATCCTTGGAAAAAAATAACATAAACACAGACAAAAATGCCTAAAATATTGAGATAATATTTATATGGAAGTTCAATCAATTTTTCTTTTAGATTGGTAAGTTGCACACTAATCTGATTGGCTTTGATCTCATAACCACATCCTTCACCCTATTCTTGCCGGAAAGGTGATGCTATCAGATTAGAGCTCATTGGCACACCGGAGTTTGATGATGACAGCCTCAATCAAGCCACAAAGTGATTCGAATTTTTTCTTAGTAAATTTAACAACACAATGTAATTGTTCAAACTAATTAAATAATTGTGAATTCAGTCAATCAATACCTTCAAAATCATAACTATATTATTCTTAACAAATTTTTTTTTTTTTTTTGAGAAGGAAAATTTTATATTTAATTATTATTGTAGTTGAGACACCTTTTTTCGGATGGACGATCTTTTTTGTTTTTTTTTATTGAATGTTGAACAAAACAGCAAAAATGATATATAAAAAAAAAAAAATGAAAACTAATTGTTGAACAAAATATAATAATGGAAACGGGAGTGGCATGCACAGTAGCACAAGAGGGAATAAATGAATAAGTAAATTCGATGAGTCTATCGTCTTTCATTGAAAGCTTACTCCCTAATCTGTTGGCCACTTCTGGCTAATGTTCTTTCACTCCCTCCGTAGAATTTGAATTTGGAATTTGGATTGAATGCTTAAACTTCTATGGATGTGTGTTGTGTGTGTAATGAGAACAAAAAGTATATAAATTTAAATAAGCAAGTATAAATACTTTTTTTTTTTTTTTTCACGCACATTTGTTTCTCTTTAACTTTCTCTTTTGGCATGTGTGAAGAGATTCTCTTTAATTTTCTCTTTGGTGTGTGTGTGTGAAGATATTAGAGAAATCAGAATAAGAAGTATATAAATTTAAGTAAGCAAGTAGACAAGACATTTATATTTGCTTCTCTTTAACTTTTTCTTTTGTTTTCTTTTGTGCTGGAAAAGATTTTTCTTTTGGCACAATGTCATGATAATAATTTGATGAAATAATAAGAAACATATTTCAACCTTAAAGAGTGATAGACTCTAGTCCTATATATATTTTTTGATGAACACACTCTAGTCCTATATATTGTGTGAGCCATCTTAGGTGTGTATAACCTAGATATAGAGGAGTAAAGAATCTTATAAATCAATGACAAAATAAAATGCTAGTAGACATGGATATATATATATATATATATATAGAGAGAGAGAGAGAGAGAGAGAGAGAGAGAGAGAGAGAGAGAGAGAGAGAGAGAGAAGTATATAAATCTAAGCAAGCAAGCATAAATGCCTTGCGTACTTACTTTTATTTAACTTTCTCTTTTGTATAAAAGAAGATTTTTTTTTTTTTTTTTGGTGCAAATGGCATAATCACAAATTGACAAAATTTTAAAGAACATATTTCAACCTAAAAATGTAAGACCCTCTATGACCTATATATAGCATAAGTATTTAGATGAGTTACTGAGCATTAACCTTTAACAAAATTGAAGATAGGGCTAACTTGGGAGCTTCCCGAAGAGTGTTTGGAAGTCAAATTTGGATTCCTCCCCCCCCCCCCCCCGTGGGAAGTAGTGATGGCTACTTCTGCAACTTCACTAATGTGCTGTGTGTGTTTTTCTTATTACTGTTCATAATTAGTTGGTTGGATTGCTCAATTAAAATTTGCCATGAAGATGTTAAATGCAGTAAATTTTGGGAGTCTCGTAAAAAGTGGTCCATTTCCCATTGTTAGAGCATTTTCCCAGTTTTTTTTTTTTTTTTTTTTTTTTTGAGGGGGATTTTCCCAGTTATTAAGTTGTAGATTTTGCATTTGATTTAACGAGTATCTTTAGGAGATTCATTCTTGAGGTATGATGTCGCTAAATGAGGTTCAATTCATGTTAACAATTTATGTAATTGAAATTAATTTCCTAAATATTAATGGCATCTTTTACCAATTTATAATTATAAGTCTCACTCTCAAATAAATGGTTAACAAACTTCTCAGGAGAACCTTCTCAAAAAAAAAAAAAAACTTCTCAGGAGAAAATTTTATTGGCATATGTTATGTGATACACGCGTATTAGTTAAGGGAGTAATTATATGGTCTCTAGGGTGAATTCTTTAGCTAATGCCTCCCTTTTATTATGCCTTTATAGTGATTCAAAAAAATAAATAAATAATAAATAATAAAAATAATAATAATTCATTCTTAAAGGAGTATGAATAGACTTTAGTTGCTGGATTTTGAGGGGATCATATCATCATAGCCTTTAACAGTGATGGAAGAGTGAAACAATATGGTTTTATGCCTTTTGAGGTAAATTGTTTTGCCAAAAATCCTACTTTTTTTTTTTTTTTTTTTCATTTTCATTTCTCTAGAACGTTTAATACCCTTTAAAGATAGGATCCAATCTGTTTAATTGGTAAAGTTTCTAATGGTTGAATAAGAGATCTGTGATTCAATCTCCGCTCACACTAAAAATCGATTGATATTTTGGTTTGATAATAAATGAGGCAATTATTATAAGCGATGCTAAATTTGAGGGATTGTGTCATTTGACATTAATGGTAAAGAGAAAGCATTTACATTGGGTTGTGTTTTTTGGCTGGAATTTATGAGTGTTTTAGCAGTTTAACTTTTAAGTTAGTTTTCAACATGTGCTTGGTTTATAAGGGAATGGAATGGATGATCATAAGGGTATGAAAAAAAATGAAATGGAATGGAATGTATTTAAGTAAGGGAAATGAATGGAAAAGAATGAAATGAAATGAAATTACGTAACCTTGATTAGATGTTTTAAAATAAAGGAATGAAAATGAATAAAATATAAGTAATCTTGTTTGGGAGCAACATGGAGGGAATGGAATGGAATCATTTTATGACAATATTACTATTAGACCCATATTTTAAAATAAAATGTTGAATATATAAGGGTATTTTGAGAGTTTTAGTAAAAAAAATCATTAAATCTAATTTCATTTCCTTCCATTCCTCTCAATTTCGGAGGGAATGAAAATTTAGGCCTTGTTTGGAAGGAGGGAATGGAAAGGAACGAAAAAAATAATTTTAAAATATTCTTCCCTTCCCTTGTTTGTGAGTTTTAATGGAGGGAATGGAAAGCTCATTCCCTTGTTTGGAAGTTTAAGTGGGAGGGAATGGAATGGGTAGGAGGGAACACTCATTCCTCTCTATTCCCTTAAAACTTCAAATTTTCATTGCCCCAAAAATTGGAAGGAATGAGAGGGAATGAAATTAGATTTAATGATTTTTTTACTAAAACTCCCAAAATACCCCTATATATTCAATCATTTATTTTAAAATAGGGGTCTAATAGTAATATCACCATAAAATGATTCCATTCCATTCCATTCATTTCCATTCTTTTATGATCATTCCATTCCATTCTCTTATGAACTCCCAAACAGAACCTTAAGGTTTTAAGGGAATAGAGAGGAATGAATGTTTCCTCCAACCTATTCCATTCCCTCCCATTTAAACTCCAAAACAAGGGAATGAACTTTCCATTTCCTTCATTTAAACTCTCAAACAAGAGAAAGAAAGAATATTCTAAAATTATTCTTTTCATTCATTTTCATTCCATTCCCTCCTCCCAAACGAGGCTTAAGAGTTCAACTATTGTTGCAAATTTTCCATCGAATCCAAGGGTGCACAAAGGAACTCTTTCTTTAGCCCTCCAAACTACATTTGCCCCAATTCTCCAATGGACTTCTCATGAGGGCTTGGGCCATATGGAAGTAGAGAAATGTAATGATAATGGGTTCAAGTTCATTTGGGCCTAGCTTGAAAATTTGGGCCTCCTATTTTTACTTGGGCATTCTATTTTGGGCTTGTCAAAAAATGGCCCTTGACACTCTTCAAACTTTCAAATATAGTGTCAATAAATTTTTAAAACAAGAAATATTACGCATAGTTGTGGCCATGAATCTATCCAATAGTTGAGCAAATGATTTCATTGCAATATGGAGAAGATCATCTTTATCAGTTAGACGCTGATAAAGGATGATACTATGGCTAATATCTGGTGATAAAGTGACAAAGCATATATTCTCTTATAATCTTGGCATGATTGTGATGTTATGAGAACAATCTTAAAGTAGAACAAGGAACTTCTTTAATATATATTTGGGTAACATTCTATTTGTTGTTCCCACTTTTGTCTTTGCTTTGGAAATAAAATAATACATTTCTTTAATAAATAAAAAAATTGCTTTAAAAACAATATATATTTTCTTATTAATCTATGTCCCTAACTACTACCCTCACAGCATACTTATTAATATATGTCTAAGAGCATTAGTATTAGTAGTGCTAAAAAGTTAAATTGTTATTTTTTGCATCACAATATACAAAAAAAATGTGCTACATTGGTGTTGGCTATGCACTGTAGCTCAAATGCTAAAAGCAAATAATATATTTTAGGGTAAGGTTTAGGTCCAATGCATGTAGTGTATTGGACTTGTTAAGATGGTGACATAGGTTTAAAAGTAGACACGTGTTATAATCTCAATGACTCCCAAATGCTAGGTTCACCACGAGACCAATCAAGGAAGAAGCAAGACAGAGGAATTCGGCTATGGAGAGGAACGAATTGAAGTTGAAATTGAAATTTTCGCTACTGTCATCGACTATGACAACGTCGTTTTTGGTTGCGGCTTTGAGTCTAAGTGTGAGGCAAGTTGGATGATGATGATGATGATGGGACAGTGACATTGATTTGCTAACTGTATGTGTGTGCACTATGCAATTAGGTTGGGTGTGGGTTTTTGTGGTGGTGTGAGTTTGTGTGGTCGGGTTGTGTTGATTGTGTGGTGTGGGTTTTGGCGGTAGTTCCTATGGCTGTGGTGGTTGTAGCGGTGGCTGTGGCTATTGTTTATTGTAGTGAATATGTTTTGTATTGTGGTGGATATATTATTTTATTAGGTTGTTTATCTATACTACTATTTAAGAGACTTTTCCTATTTTGTATCTTTATTTTTTTGTTCAAAAATAGCCCTACATGCTTATGTTTAAGTATAGACAAAATTAAAAAACAATTTGATAAAAATACAATTCTAACTCATAGTAAAACATTGCCTAACAAAAAATAGGGTCACACTTCTGTTATTTTCAAATTGCTTTATCCACTTATACATTAGATTCTCAAAATAAAAATTATGTATATAAAATAAAAAACAGGTTTTTTCTTTTTCTTTTTGCTACATTTTGGTTGTATTAGTAGTTCTAAATATGTAATATTAATGAGAAAATATGTAAACCTCAAATTGGAATGAATGAAAAATTATGACCCAAAAAAAAAACCTCATCGCATGTGCAAAAGCGCGTGTGATGAGGCAAATATTATTTTATTGCATTGAATGCTAAAATAAAACCACGGATGTCGGGTGTTTTGTAAAGTGAGGTGACAATATATATATATATATATATATATTTAATACAAAATAGAATTTCTACTCTAAACTAATCTAAGTGTATATGTGTGTGAAACTCCCTCTTAGAAACTTGAACCCCGACCCTTGCTGCCAAGGGTGCGCGGGAGTAGGTGGCAAAAAAGATAAAATAGTTTTTTGTGATATCAAATTGCTAAATTTTTGACACTACCAATCCTGATGCTCTTAAGGTTGTTTGTAACATATAGCGTGGATGTAGGCTCGCAGGCCAAATCACGCAACTCTATGTGTTTTCCATTTCTACTTTCTCTTTTACTTCGGCTATATAAGTTTCCTACATCTACTTTATTTCTCTACAATAATTTTATATTTCATCTTTAATTTCAGCAATAATCATTTTTATAATCTAATTCGACACATCTGCTTTATTTCTCTACAACAATTTTATATTCCATCTTTCATTTCAGCGATAATCATTTTTATAATCTAATTCAACCTAAGTAAAGATTTAATGTGAGACTCAACACACACTTGCACAACATAAACTTATCCAATTCAATTTAATTCAAAATATTACAAATACGCATGGTTGCTGCTAATCAAAATCATTGTTCACCATGTCTTAATGGATTATGGATCATGCCACATGATCAATGATGCTGGTTTCCCCAGTGGTGTCTTAGCATGACCCACAAAATGCTGCATTAATGCTTAAATTTAATCACATGTTCTTTGTTTTTACAGTATTAATCAAACAAATAAACTTTGGAAAAAGTAATGGAACAGAGAATTGTTCAAAGATGGGGTAATGAATAATGATCTGTAACAAATACCAACTCAATTTGCTTTTATCTTCTTTTACTTGCTTTGTTGTGCTCCTTTTTCTTTCTTTTCTTTTTGTATGGTGGCTTACTCAGTAGACCATATGGATGGAGACATTGCACTGAGACCGTTAATGTGGGGGAGCTAAAGCCTAAACGTTATTGGGTCCTAAAATTTAAAACAAAACTAACCAAAAGCCACGACTTTAAGACTAAACTCGAGAATCTAGAAAGCCTAACTCTGTTTTCTTATGTTTTGATGCTGATTATATGATAAGAGAGCATGGGATCCACCTAATTATTAAAGATTCTAATGATTAACAAAAATAAAAAATAGAAGCTAAGGGTATCTAATAAGTACATGAACATTAACATAGTACTTAGCCGTACCACAATTTTAAGTAAAAAGCCCCACCTAGCACTTTTTTATTTCCTAATGTGGCAAAGGCTTGAACCAGAACAGCAGTGGCCAATTGCATCCATTTCTCTAGAAGCCAGGATGCCTCTTGGGACTTGGAACCGACCAAGACCAGCAGATTCAGCAGACTTCTCTTTGTGTGTGTGTTATTCCTTTGTCTCTTTATACATTTGAATTCAAGCATGATTTTTAACACTAGTGTCACCACCTAAGAAAATCATTAACTATATCTGTGCTATAATTTTTTTTTTCTTTTATTATATATTAGTTAAGTTACAAATGAGGCTTTACTTAACCACTAGCATAGCTCATATAGACTTAATATACATTAGATGTGTTACCCTAATTCTAGATTGATATTGGATGGATTTGATATGAGTGTGGATTGCATAGGTGTATGCTGGGTTTCATATCATGTATTTGCTAGGTCGATTTGGTTTATATAAGTGATTACGATGAGTATTAATTATAACTTGACTAGTTCTTTTAGGATATATCACAAATGTTACTTCCACTTTCTTCAAGTTGTGACAAATAGTATTGATAACACAATGTGACTTAGAGATACCACAACACAGTGTGGATCTTAACAAGAATATTAGGGTATATGTGAGGGAGACTGTGATGCCTCATCACAAATAGTATTCTTTGCATCTGCTACTAAAACAACCTATGTTTAGAATCTTAGTGTGGTCCATTTAGCTACTAAATTCTAAAAAGCTAAACATGAATATAATGTGATTAATAGGAGGTTGTTATTGCTAAGTCTTGTATAAATTGTTCTAATTTTGTTAGAAAAAACATAGGAGAAAATCCTCTAGCAAAAACATACAGTAGAATAAAGTTAAATCAGTAGAATGAATCTATATTGAAGAAAATTTATCACCCAGCCTATGGAAGAGAGAGAGAGAGAGAGAGAGAGGGGGGGGGGGGGGGTAATTCTATGTCCAGGAAAATTTGATGTTTAGGCATAGAGGTAAAGTATCTACTCAAATAAGCCACTTTCAAGGTCATTAAAGCAACCGAGGCCATTCCCAATACGTCTCACGTGGTTTATAGATTTTGCACCAATATTTTGTTGTCACGTCCAATTCATAAGTACCCCCACTGCAGTTTAACATAACAGTTCTATTCATCATAGAAGTTAGTCTAGTTATTTTCAACACTCCATGTGATCCATAAGGTTTGGATTCAAGTCTCCTTAGCAAGCACCTTGGAATCACCCCGAAGGAATTCTTCCTTATAATTATCTGATGTGCAAGACGGGAAACAACACACACCCGAGGGGTTAGTCAAGTGCTCTTATGTTCGAACTATTATCCCATGAAACATCACCTACATGTGTATATCACATCCTCAAACATACATGACTGCATTAAACTTGTATCCTTGAATTCGTAAGTGTCCACAAGTTTGGTGCCATCCATGGAGTTTAATTTGGATCCATGTGCTTTTCAAATTATCTTGTACTCTAAAAACAAAAGCTTGGATTACAATTCACATGGGTTCATGCATGATGCTTAATCCCTAAAACCCTCAAAAAGAAAATTCAAACCTCTTGGAGAAAAACGTAGACCAGAAAGCAACAACTCATTCCAACTCTTTTTACTTTAATTGGAGGATAAAAAAGCAAAGAATCAGCACATTAACAAAACACCCAAGCCCCCCTTGTATTTTTGCTTGGACCATGACCAGTCACCTAAGGCACCATGACACCAGATTTTGATAAAGTGAAGGAACTTACGCTTTAGAATGTTCCTAGTCGCATGTGGTACTGTACACTGTAATATAATTATAAAAAAATAATAATAAAGAAAAAGATGGTCTGCATAAATAAACGAGAACAATTAACAAACTGTGTGTGTGTGAGAGAGAGAGAGAGAGGCATGAAGTAGGGTCTTATCTGAAATATTGAATGGGGGATTAGAGCTTGGCAGCCAAAAGAAAAGCATAAAGAAAGACATTTAGCACAAGAAACCAAGTGCTGTAATTTTTTTTTGTTGCATGGGGAATAGAGCTTGGAATTCTAAAGTGGAGAGAAGATCTTAGAATGGCATAAAGCATGAGTTTGTTTCTTTTGGGGGCTGTTCTATTCCATTTTCCCCCCTTCTTTCTTTCCCTCGTCTATTCTTTATATGAGAGTTGCTTGCCACTATAGCAACTTATACAAGTTTTTGGTGGCCCATGGCTTCTGTCTACTGAGTTAAAAAAATCAAAAAAACAAAAACTTCCTTTTCTTCATAACAAAGGAATTGGTATTTACCATAACACCCCCCCTCCATTCAATTCTTCATCTTATGATAATTAAGTTATTCTCTAAGTACTTAGCATATGTTAGACTTAAAAGTACAATTTGTGGGCACCCACATTAACTGAACTCTCTACTCTGTGTGTGTGGGACCAGAGGCTTAGAAGAATATATCAGTCTAGGGTGCATGTACAAGTAAGCATGGTCGGGTGATGTGGCAAGATGGCCATAAATCCAAGAGATTGGGTTTTGGCTTTTCCTTAGTAGACAAAAGCGGGGCAAATGATAGAATCATAAGAGATGTAGAGGTGAAAAAAAGATACTTGGCTTCTCAAGGGTATTGTTCCAACACTTTTTTTTATCCTTGCAGATTCTTGTATAACAGCCTTAATTTGCTTAGAGTGCAGAGTGAATCTAAAATTCCTTTAGGTGTTTTGGGTCCCTCTTTGCTTTATGCTTTAAAGCTTCCTACAAATCCAATGAGAGATATATAACAGACATATATCTACAGGAATGGAACATAAGAATAGAGAGCTTACAAGCTCAGAAGTGCTTATTCTGTTATTATCCTAAACAAAAGGAAGATACTTCTGTTCTTCTTGTTTGTTCTGAGGGTAGAAACCATGGTTTTTAATGCTGATAGAGCCTTCATCCTTCTTATCTGCATTGGAATCTTAGCCGTTCAACTAGATAAAGTTACTGGCTTAAGAAGTATAGACCTTGCCCTCAAGCAAGGCCAAGAAGATCATTGGATATCAGCACAGAATCGACGTATTCTTAAGGTTGTTGCCACAGAGGGAATGAACACAGATCAGAAGAAGTCAGCACAAGTAAACAAGAAGTTCAATCCAAATGAAGCTAGCAAGCGGAAAGTACGAAAAGGATCAGATCCTATCCACAACAGGTCTTAATGCATTCTAGTTAGTCTAAATAGAAAGATGGTGAACAAGTTGACATCGATAGAAAGAATTAGCTTCTAGCAAAGAAGAGGAAACTAGAAGGTAGTGGATTCTTTCTGTTCTATCAGGAAACTTTCACGAGGGTCTGTTGGTTGGTTGATTGCTTCTTTCCCCCTTTTTTTCCTGGTTTTTTTTTTCCCCTTTCTTTTTCTTTTTTCAAACTTGTTTCAAGAGGCCTTTATTATAGAGAGATGTGTATAGTCAAGCTACTAGAGGAAGTCCTAAATGGCATGCAGTGAGCAAGCATCATTTCTGTATTGTAAGCTGAAATCATAATCATTGACTGACAGAAACACATTATAGTTGATGGTGCAGGCTCTCAACAGAGAAACATATATAGTTGTCATTCTTAAATTTCCCTTAATGGAAAATATTATATTTGTTTGCATTAGTACGACAGATTCTAGCAGATTATAGTGAAATTCTTTTGTAATTCTAATGCTCTCAAGAGTGTAAATGAGTATTTTTTACACGTAAAAATCATATTATCATACTCCAATTATCTCAAACTAAAAAGAGAACTCGAATTCTTCCACCCTCAACAAACACACAAATGCAGTGACACAGGCAATAACATTCATGATATCATTCTCTCAACATCCATCTCTTGAAAGGCTTTCAACTAAAATAGATACAAAATGATATGTTGTCCAGAGAAAAAGGTAATTAATTCTTCCTGGTTAATTTTCTAGTTTTTTTTCTTAATGAAACACTGCCTACAAGTGATATTAACTAGAAAAAAAGAGCAGCTCTTATGTCTTTCTACAGTTAGAGCTTACATCCCTGATGACTTTAGGTTAAATACTCACCATTTTTCAAGTTCTTTTAATCTTTCTCAAGAGAGCAATATGGAATTTTTTTTTCATATTATTAGATCTCCAGTAAAATACCTAGTTGCAATAGATAAATACAGAAATTGGCGTAGAATCTCACCATGATCTGGTCTGGCCGTAACCTCTAAACCACTGCATACTTAGATTTGTTCTACAAAACCAAAATCAGTGCAAAGATAATGAACTTCAAGCAGCCTAACATATCATCAAATCTTAGCTTATCTTCTTGGATGCTGACAACAGCAAAAGGGAAAGTAGTGGTGTGTGAGAGAAGCAATTTGGAGGAGGGATTCCAACCATTTTTATTTCACATAACTTGGGCGTAGACATCAGCTGAAGAGTTGTTTCAATGAAAGTTTTGGAGAAAAAGTGGTCGTTCTTTACCTCTTTGACAGATTACAAGGTTCTTCACGTATGTCTTGTCAATATGAATGACTATAAACAGAGGATATATAATCATAGGGAAATGATAATGACGATGATGATGATGATAATAATAATAATAATGATAATAATAATAAGTGTAGGGAAACACTAGAAGTGCAATAAAGATAACATCTTTAGCAATTATATAGTGACAAGAATGTTCCCAAGAGCATCTGCAGAAAGTGAGACATTGGGATTGGGTCAGGGGAGGGGACAAAGCAATATTAGTGGAAAGGTAAGGAGGCAGGATCATCAGAAAATTTTATCTAATGTAATATTTCAAACTTTTCGTTAAAATGAATACTGCAGTGAATCTATCTACTGTTTCCCCCCCCACACAACTTCTCTCTCTCTATGCAAGCCTAGAATTTTAACTATTTTCCCTAAAGCATGACATGACCAGGGTGACCTTACTCACCTTGTACTCCCATTTATACTGGCTCTACAATAGGAATTCATAAGGTGGCAGCTAAAATGCATGAATGAATATTCCCATTGTGCCCCATTCATTGACATTGACGCGCTAAATAACGAGCTAAAACAGCTTGCGATTAGCAGATAGAACATAGATGTTCATGTTTTAAAAAATCAAATGTAAAAGCTCTAAAGAAAGAAGGCCAACAACTTATACACATGCATCGGTGGTGGTGTGAGGAACTCTGAAATTATTTCAAGGAAAATTCAATCTAACACAGTTATATTTGTTATGAAAGCAACCAGATGTGCAGGGATGGCACTATGCTGTTCAACAACTCATTGATATACGTGATACCATTGGAGCATTTGCATAACAAGACATAAATAGTATGAGAAGAAACAGCCTATTCCTAGAAGTTTCTTATCATGATTTCACCTCATTACACTGGTTTGCTTCATTTTGGAGCTAGCAAATTATCTACTTACTTGCAGAATGAACTCAATTGTAGTGTGACCTCCTGGTGCAATTCCCATGTTAATTTTCCACATCATCAAGCAGAAACAATTGTTAAAAGGTTACAAGGCAGATTAAAGGACACTAGGCCATGAGGCCATACTAACACAACGGCAATATTTTGAACTCTTATGATCCCATTATGTTGAGCTGGGTTTCTTATTCTTGTTTTACATTCTCAAGTAGAATAACAATCCGGAAGTCTAAGTAACTCAGATGGAATTTGTTGCTAATCAAATCCACATTATAATTACCACATATATTAGAGAACTCAAACACCCTATTATAGCAAATTAATTAATTAATTAAAAAAAAAAAAAAACAAACAAACAAAGAGAATACACATTTATCATAAGAGCTTGTTCTCAAAAAATGAACCTGATCAACACTAAAGCAAACTCTCTAATTTGTGTGCACCTGATTAATCTTCAATCCCAGCATGTATTCATAAACATTTTCACGAAGGCAGAGTGACCCTTTGACCTGGAGATAAGAACCAAAGGAAAAATGGTGACGTTTTAGTCAACCATCTCAACCAATGGAGGAGCAATTTGCAGTGAAGTGGACAAAGGACAAAAAAATGACGGCAATTTTCTGGCCTTACCCTTTCACATCCTCTTGGCAGTTTACAATTTGACTTTTAATTACCGTCTATAATGATACAAGCATGAGAGATATAAAGTCAGTGATCAGGCAAAAGAGAAGGGGGAAGAAGGGTGGGGGAGTAAAAGAAGAACATATTAGCCTGAATCATCTTCAGATATATTTCCCTGCTGACATTAAATGCAGCCCTGCAAAAAATATGACGTCCAGACACAAGGCACTCACTTCCTCAAAATTTTCTTATGCTGAATGCACTCACTTCCTCAAGATTTTCTTATGCTGAATGTACGATTGACAACAGAAATTCGCTTCACATATTAATGAATTGTTGACAGTGTTCACCACTTAATAGTAAGCTCATTGTTAAGAGGTTGATGAATTCCTTTTAAATTTTATGCAAAAGACAAGGGAATGATTTCAGATTCACCAGATGTACACAATTTATTTCTACTACATGTCCAATGCTTCCATGGCAATGAATATATATACACCCCTTTATGGATGAATATCGTTACCATAATTAACAATTTACATATCTAATTCAAGAATACAACTCTAGTGGTTGAATAATTTACAATGACATAGACAGGACAGTTTCACCCACACCCAATCAGAACCTTTCCTACCTCTGTAATAAAACATTTAGTATCAATAACATAAGTGACCAGAATATTGTTTCATCACTTCCTCAAGTAGCAGTTATTTCTTCTAGTAGAGAATGTCTTTCAAGAATTGAAACAGTCTCTTCCTTAGCACTGGAAATACAAAGCAAAACATAAGCCAGTTAACCCTCATGGGCTTTATTAACACAGGTAGGATTTACATGAAAACTCCATGTTAAGAATTTCTGTACGTCACACAAAAGTCTATAGTTCTGCAGTAACAACAAATTCCATGTGCAAAACAAAAGAAGATATATTTACATATGGATGGGCGTTAGTTCATTACATATCTAATTATAACATTCATAGCATGAATTGTTGCTTAACAAATGAAACTTGAATTTCAGAACAGTTTAAAAAAAATTAATTATTTTTATTCATTTTTTTGAGCAGAGGACAGTATATTTCTCATGTTTCACTGTATTTTTCATATCAGAAAGCATCAAAAATACAAAATTCAACCATTTCCTTCCAAATATTTATAAATGGAACTTATAATAATATTATTATTCTTTTAACATATTTACAATTAGTAATGCAATGTTCGAAGAATGTGTTCACAGAATTATGAAGATGTATATTACAACTAATACACTGCTTCTACTAAACAATATTTATCAAAATTTTCTTCACAACATTCAGAGCTGTTTGATTCCAAAGCTATGATTATCATATTTCTCATTCCTTTTTTCTCATCAATTCACAATATGGGAAAGTGTTCTACTAACTCCTACCTTCCAGGTCTAAGAATCTTGTACTTTCCTAGCCTGGTGAGATCCACAACTGTTGAGCCTGCTCGACCAGATGGAAGCTCGCCCCCATCGTAAACAAAGTCACAGTGTTGCCATAGATTCTCAAAATCTTTGATGCAGACACTACTTGGCTGCCCACTCAGATTTGCACTTGTAAGGGCCAGTGCACTTCCTGAACCACGAGCAATAACCCTGATAAAGTTACAGTCAGGCACTCGGACTCCTATACTATCCAATCCTGGGTTCAATGACTTCTCAAGAATACTTGATTCTCCTGTACAAGATTCAAATATCTACTCTTAGATCACGTCATAGTTAAATCATTAACAGCTGAAGTCCAAATGTCTGAGTCACAAACCTCGCGTTAGGACAACAGTAACAGGCCCTGGAAGTAGAGAATCAAGCAAGCCATGTGGCAAATTGTCCGTGACCGCGAAGCGCTTTATATCAGATACATCCCCAACACATATTGCCAAAGGGCTTGTATGTATACGTCCTTTAATCTCATATATCCTATTAACTGCTTCCCTAGAACTGACACCACAAGAAATGAAGCCAAAATATAAATCCTCCAAAGTGATGAATGCACATACAGAATTGAGACGGGCTATTTTCCAAAACTGTGTAGTAAAGATGAATTTTCTTTCAAAGCATAATGATTAAGACACCAAAACAAATAAAAGGCTGGATGGACAGAAACTATATAGAAACATTCTTAAATGCATTCAATGTTTGCATATAGTTAAATGATTAAATTCACTCATTCCTAATGACATAAGCTTTTGGGATAAGTGATAATTTACACTACTATCAGAGCAAGTGGTCCTGAGTTTGAATCCTGTCTCCGCAACACCTCTCATAATAACACGTGAGGGCAGTGTAAGAATTATTTTTAAACTATTAAATTCACCGTTTCCTAAAAACTTAAAAATGATTGAATTCATCATAAAAAATTAAGCTTTTGGGTAAGTGATAAATTTTCAAATACAACCATGAAAATTCAGAATAATTCTATTCACCTCATATCCTTAAATGATTAGATTCTTCACCCATTTCTAAAAAAACAAACTTTTGGATAAGTGACGACTTATCAAACACAACAATCATGAAATTTCTTAATTTTCACAATAATTCTAGTCACCTTAAACCCAAGTTTAACAAATTCCGAAGCTAAAAAGACAAGAAACTAGAAACCAATACTTATTAGTTATATATATAACTATATAAGTCATAGGCAATCAGCAAGAGTACCCTGAACCAGTTAAAATTACATACCAAGCATCACAGGCGAATCCATAGAGTGTATCAGTAGGTACTGCAATAACCTTCTGAGCTTTAAGAGCTTCAATGGCCTCCTCAGCATAATCTTCTGTAGCAGGTCGAACCACACCCAACTTATTTTCAACACCCACATGGCAGTTCTCCAAATTCTGAGACATTTTTTTTTTATTTTTTATTTTTTATTACATAAGAAATCTATCTCACTGTGCAAAAATGGCGCACCAGATAAACACCACTTAATAAGTTCCACATGGGTTACAAAGCTCTTGTGTGTGTGTGTGTGTGTGTAGTGAAAATGTGGTAAAGAAAGGGGACCATAAATAATAGAGAAAGGGAAGTGACATATATTGTGGTGGTGGTTGTGGTTTTTTTTTTTTTTTTTTTTTTTTTTTTTTTTTTTAATTTTTATTTTAATTTTGAATAAAATTTTTTTACTTATTTATTTATAAAAATAAAAATAATTATTTTTTAATTTAAATTACCGTGGGTATTATTTATTTATTTATTTATATAGAATTATTGTTGGGGATTTAAATCTTACGTGTGTAGTAGAAAAGACCATAAGATACTAATTAATTGAAAAAAAAAAAAAAAACTCTTATCAAAATAAGGTAACTTTTTATATTTTTAGAGGAGGCAAAATAACATAGCTTAAGAGTTTATAAATTTTGATTTTTTAAAATAATTCCATAATTACAAATTTGAATCTAACATTCTCATTTTATAATGTTTTGTTTGCTAGTAAATATTTAGTTAAAAATATAATATTTTTAGTTAATCAAATCAATCTACAAAAATTTTTATAAAATATTTTACACATAAAATTTTCGTAAAACATTTTATATTTGCCTTTTTTGTTGAAAACATCAAGTTTGCCTCTTTCTTAAGGCTGATCTTCTGCAACAAAAAGAGTTAAAAAAAAGTTTCTTGCTTCATTACAATATTAAACTGTTGCAGCAATCACTCCCTCGTTAGATGTTCAACCAAACAAAATTTTATTGATTTATTTTTAAATTAAAAACAAAAATGCTTGTATGCCTAACTTTGGTTTTGAGGATCTCCCTTTAATTAGGGAAAAAAATAAATATATTCAACAAGAAGTAATAACAGTTATCATCTATAAAGGCTGTCTTAGAACAGACTCAAATTCTTCAGTTTTGGATGTCCAATAGATATACCTATTATTGATGGTTTGGCTCCTTTTCCCCCCTTTTTAATACAATACTTTTTTTTTTTTGGTTTTTGTTTAGTTGGTGGTTTTAACGTTTTAGAACTAAATTTTGTAGTTTTAAATTATACCGATATTATATGAACACGACAATATATGAGGTATTATATTTTTTTAAAAACTAGAGTATGGCAATGTGGAATATATTCGGACATATTTTAGGTTATAAAGTAAACCATTAAAATATTAAAAATCGTATCTAATATTAATTTTAAAATAATAGATAATAAAAAGGTAAAATGATATCCATAAATAAAAAACAAAAAAATAATAATAAAAAAGTTTTAACAATAATCTCACAAATAAATAATGTACAGTCCTATATAGAAATTAATGTATTAAATAAAAAATCTAAACTAAGAAATAAGAAGCCCAACCTATCAATCTGGAGTCTGGACCCATATCCAAAATCAAAAGTAGTGTCTCAACCAAAAAAGCCCAAATCAACGAAAGGTCCCAACGGTGCAAAACAGAACGACAAAGCTAAAACCTAAAACCAAAGCTTTAGAGAAAATAATATTAGGATCGGAAAACGCAAGAAGCAACGACGAGGTGCGCCTGCCACAGAGAGAGAGAGAGAGAGAGAGAGAGAGAGTCAGAGTCTCACCGCCGTGGTGGGTCGACGGTCCTTGGATCGCCGGAAAGAATGCCAGGTTTTTTCAACAGTTCTCTCTCTCTCTCTTTTTTTTTGCTCTGCCGTGTCCGGCCGTGTCCGTGCCGTGCCCAGAATAAAAAAACAAATTTTTTTTGGCTGGGTGCATATTCGACACGTTTGTATCCGTATCCGACCGTGCCGTGTACGTGTCGGACACGGGTACTTTGCCAATTTTACCGTGTCCATGCATTTAAATTTATCGTAATATATGTATAGTAGCATGCTTTTTAGGATTGTAGGCTAATTAAGTTGTTAATGTGGATAATAATGCGGGAATTGATGCTTTGTTGAGTTTGAATTTTTGTTTTTTATTTTTTGGAAAATACTAAAGCTTCAAACAGTTTTACAAATTTTTATATGATGTGGTTGACCGGTTATTAGTAAGTGAAAAAGTGATGGGTCCAAATGAGAATTAGTAAAAATTTGCCTCGGCAATAATTTGTGGCTGTACTATTACTTTTTTTTTTTTTTGTTTTTTTGTTTGGGGGTTAATTTCTGCTTTTGGCATAGTTCAGGATGGTAATGTATGATTGGTCTTGCCAGGGCATCTAGATGTCTATTAGGATCTTGAGAGCACAGAGGTTTCATTTTGTTGAAGATGTCTTTAAGTTCGAATAATACACAAGTAACTGAGGTTGGGAATTGTGGTGGCCGTCGAAATGATTCTTGTGATAATGAATGTAATGAAAGTTGTTTGAGAAATGAGGAGGATGAGGGAGTGGGGGAGGAGGAAGATGAGGAGGATGAGGATGAAGATGTGGATTTCAACCCGTTTCTAAAGGAAGCCCTTTCACCGGAAGCTTCTTCGAGCTTGAGCTCTGAAATTGATGGTTTGGATGGTGATGTTGTTGACAGTGGGGGAAAGACTTTTGATAATAGTGTGGGAGTTAATTTGTCGAAGCCAAGTAGTGCAGTGCAAAACTCGGCTGTTGGAGATTCTGAGCATGGCGAGGAGGAAAGTGTGATGCAAGCTTCGGTGTCTCTTGAAGGAGTGTGTGAGAAGGAATTGAAAAATTCTGTTTCCAGAAATCCTAAGAAGAGAAAATCTTGCTCAAACTCTCAACCAAAAACTGATACTGTTCAAACAAAGGACAATGGCAGTGAAAGTGATTATATTGATGTTTTGGTAGGAGAGTTAAGTAATTCAACACAATCCCAGATGCCCATAGTAGATTTAGAGAATGAGGATGCTATCTGCAAACGTACTAGGGCTCGTTATTCCCTTGCAAGTTTTACACTCGATGAGCTTGAGACTTTTCTTCAAGAAACTGATGATGATGATGACCTTCCAAATGTTGACGATGAAAAAGAATACAGGAAGTTTCTTGCAGCTGTTTTAAATGGCGGAGATGGTGATGGTCAGTCAAATCAAGAGAATGAAAATGTTGATGATGAAGATGAGGATGAAGATAATGATGCTGATTTTGAGATAGAACTTCAAGAGTTGCTTGAGAGTGATGTTGATGAAAGTCCTAGAGATAAAACCAGAAAGGAGTTTGGGGGAGCTGGGCGGCGGCCAGAGACTAGGCAGAACAGGTGCCAAAAGAACTCTTCCCAATATAAAAAGAAGCTTTCAGTACAGGCAAAGAGGCCATTACGTCCCCTCTTGCCAGTTTTGCCAAATGGACCAACTGCAGTCTTCCCTACTAATTGTGGGAAAACTTTGATGCCTCATTCATGCACAGCAGAGGATGGTTCTATAAATGGATTTACACTCCATCAAATAGGCCAGTTACATTGTTTGATACATGAACATATGCAACTTCTCATTCAAGTATTTTCTCTGAGTGTTCTTGACTCTTCTCGGCAACAAATTGCTTCCCAGGTTCGGGGACTGATTTTTGAGATACTTCAAAAACGCAATGAAGTATTAGCCTGGAGAAGTGTCCCATATCCTAGTATTTGCTTTAACCCTCCATATGTTTGCTCATCAGTGCCAGATGAACATCCCAAAGTGGCCCCAGCACGATCCACCTTAGAGTCATGTCCTCCATTTAATGCACAAAGTGTATGCTATCCTGTAAATAACCGGATGTTGGCTTCTCAAAACATGTCTCCTTCTAAAGGAAGATGTGTACGTGTTTTCAATGAGCAATTGGGTTCTTTCCAAAACATCGAGGACACCTTTTGGGTGCCTTCGATAAATGGTCCGGTACTGTCCATCTTGGATGTGGCTCCACTCAATTCAGTTGGGAGATATATGGACGATGTTTATACTGGTATGTTATGTGGAAGCTTTCAAGTGTTTTTCATGCTTTTACAATCATTTGCTTGTTCAGAAGTTTAACCTTTATATGCTTTGCCATTGGTATGAAATTCTTTTCACAGCTGTTCAGGACTATCGACATTGTCCTGTGAAATCTAGTAGTGATGCTCCCTTTGAAAGAGAACCACTGTTTCCCCTTCGTTCTTTCCCGTTGTATGCTGAAGCTAATTCTGAAGTTTTAAGGGGACCCATTACCTCTGCTGTTAACATGGTTTCATCTACACCCGGTCAACAACCGCCTAAAAAAACAATGGCTGCTGCACTTGTAGAAAGCACCAAGAAGCAGTCAGTTGCTTTAGTTCCCAAGGAAATTGTAAAGTTAGCTCAGAGATTTTTTCCTCTCTTCAATCCTTCATTATTTCCACATAAGCCACCCCCTGCAGCTGTTGTAAATCGGGTGCTTTTCACCGATGCAGAGGATGAGTGAGTTGCATGCTTTCTTCTCTGTTTGGTAGATGACTGTTTGACTGTTTTATTGCTGAATTGGGGGCTTTACTTGATATTGATTACCCACTATTTTCAGTTTTAGAATGCCTTCATTTTGAGGTGCATTGCTTTTCGTAGTTATACTTTTGTCATGGTATAAGAGAAAGACCCATGAAATTTAAATCTAGAAATCATCTGACTTTAGGTGTGGATATCAGTGGTACAGAAATATTTTGATAAAAATTATGGAGTTGATAGCATGTTAGGAATTTAGGATTCATTTTTTAAAATATAACATCTTAAATAAACAATTAAAATAAAAATCTTAGGATTGCTTTCTAACAGGAATCTCTCCTATGATTCGCAATTTTTGCAATCCTTAATGCCTTATTCACCTATTAGAATAGGTATATTGTTTGATACACTGGGAGATGAAATCATATCTAAAAGAAGCCTTTGCTGCATAGTCAATTTTACCAGGTCTGACTAATGGTGGAACAGTAGCTTTAAGATCTCCATACATGATTGAAGTTATTTCAAGTATACAAGTATGTAACTAACTAATAGTTTTTTTCATTTTAGTCCTAGGTGGGCCCTATTTTTTTTTTTTTTTGATAAGTTCCTAGGTGGGACCTATTTAATTTCTGTATATTTTTTTAATGGAAATTTCTGTAGTTGATGATGGCGTTACACATTAACCTTTATGTTGCACAATTGTTTCCTGTACGTACTTCCATGTGCCATGGTCCTAGCAATCTAATATCTATAATAACCTTATAAGGCAGGCTTGTGAAGTTTCACATGTTTTATATTGGGAATCAATGCAGGCTGTTAGCACTGGGGTTGATGGAATACAATACAGATTGGAAGGCTATTCAACAGCGCTTTCTTCCATGTAAATCGGAGCATCAGGTAATTCTAGACTATGAATTCCTATGATGCACAGGTACAGATACGAGTATGGATATGATACGGGTATGGGTACAGGAATACAACATTTTTTGAAAAACTTAGGGTATGATATGTTAGGGATACATGTATTAATAACTTATTAAGAATTTATATTATATATTGTTAAGCATATATCAATTTAAAAGCAATAATGGATAATAAAGTGAATCCATGGATTAAATGATGTTTAGAAAACAAACCAAGATCAAAAGAGTAAATAATAGATAACTAGGTAAGTGTTCAACATTGAAACCAATATATAAAACATATAAATAAAAATTCTTACAAGTTTGAGCTATCTCTCATTATTGGGGGTTGGATTAGAACGATATCCAAGTCATATCACGGGTGTATCCTAGATGTATTGGTTTTTTTTTTAAATGACTGGGTATGTATCTTAGAGGTATTTGGTATGATACCGGTACGATATGTATTGGAAACGGGTACGTGAGCAAAAGTGGAGTATCTGTGCATCCTAGATGAATTCTAAACACAGAATTTTTCTGGTAATCATTGTTTAGACAGAATTCTGTGGTTGCTTAGACATTTGTGTTTCTATTCCTCCTGCTCTTTCTGCAATGGAGGGAAGGAGCTCTTAATGGCAAAGGACATAAAAACAATTTTTTTTTTTTTTTGGTTTTCTTGTGTTCAAACTTCTAAGGGCTTGAAACTCTATTATATCAGTCAAAAGATGAAAGGAAATTAGTTACCTTTTTTTTTTTTTCATTGATAAGCTACACTTGCACCTAGTAGTTTTTAAACCAACGACTTCACCCTCCACCCATTCTTGTGGAAGGAGGAAGTACCATTTGAGCCAAATCTCATTGGCAAGAAACTAGATGCGTTGCAAGACTTAATTGAAATTATTGTTTGCTTGATGGCTATGGTAATGTGTTTTGTGAGTGTATTATGTCCCACAAAATTCTCAATTAAAAATTTAAATAATCTGAAATCTTATCCCTATCTTAAAAACCTGAAATCTGATTCTCACTGATTCCCGTCTGAAAAATCTTTTTATTTTTTTTAATTATATATATATATATATATATATAAAGAGAGATTTCAAACAACAATAAAATCAGAAGCAATAAATTCTGAAATAATTTTGGTTGTGTTCCCTGAATCAGAGGGGCTGTGCCAGTTATCCTTTTAAAAAGTCCCATTTCCAATCCTAGCTCTTTGGTTAACTAGTTTTACTAGATGTGAGTTTTTCTTACCTATGAGTCTTTGTGTGTATTCAATATCCTCTCTCTATGAGGAAATAAATTGTTTTACAGTACTACTTCTTAAGGATTAAAAAAGAAAAAAAAAACTTGATAAGAGATTAATATAGTCAATTAATTTTTTGGTCATTATGTACATTGTTGAATAAAGATTGCAGTTGGTTTTAGAGTTTCACAATCATGATGTTAGGGAGTTATAGTATTTGTTAGTTCGTTTAAGTTCGAAGGTTAGTGTCATGTTGGTTTGAGGTGTGTTGTAGTTCATCAACATAATTGTCATGATTAAGCAATAGTGGACTATTTTAATTGACATGTATCGCTTTTGTTGCAGATTTTTGTTAGGCAAAAGAATCGTTGCTCATCTAAAGCGCCAGAAAATCCCATAAAGGTATCTCAACAATCTTGAGCACAACCAAGATAAATTATAAATTATCTTAATCTCATCTTATTTCATCCTAATTGATAGTCATTTTAAGCTATTTTTTTAATTGGCTAGTTATACATGCACCCAATGGGTCTTGAACCCATGATTTTACCCTCCACACAGAACTTATAAGTGGTGGGGCTATAACTTTTTTGTTTTAATTGTATAAAACAATGCTGCTAATTTGTGGCTTCATCTTTATCTATCTCCAAAATTTATTGTTCTTGGTCTAATTTTTTTGATAAGTAATAAGAGTTTTATTGAAAAAAAAATTCTCTATGGTCATGATGGTGAACACAAAGTATCTTAAAACATTGCAAGAAGATTAAGTGGAAGATCCAAAAGAGTGGATATGCATTCTTTGACTATTCTACCAAACATGTCATCACCTTGATGGTTGAGAAAAATTTATGTTACTAGGATGTTTGAATATTTTAACTGGTGATTCATTGGTCTTATATCAGTTCAGGAGGTGATCTTTAGTTAGATTGTTTTGATAGATAAAAAAAAATATGCCATTTGGGTTATGTCCTCCTTTTGTTCGTCGGTAGACTTTTAATGTAGTTGTTTACTACTTCATGCAGGCAGTTCGGAAAATGAAAACCTCTCCGTTGACTGTGGAAGAGATAACTTGTATTCAGGAGGTAAATTCAACCTAGAGATTTTTGAATTTATTATTTTTCTTAAGAGGATTTCTGTTTGATTGATAGCTATGTGATTTACTATCTGATCCAAATATCCCAGGGACTTAAGGTTTATAAATTAGATTGGATGTCTGTGTGGCGATTTGTTGTCCCACATAGAGATCCATCCTTACTACCTCGGCAGTGGCGTGTTGCCTTTGGAACTCAGAGGTCATATAAGCAGGATGCAGAAAAAAAGGAGAGGCGGCGGTTGTATGAGTCAAGACGAAGAAAGAACAAAACTGCAGATTTGGCAAGTTGGCAAACTGCATCTGAAAAGGAGGTTTGTTACCTTTGATCTAGAAAACCGCATTGAAATTTAATTCTTCACATCTTCCCATTGCTTTTACACAATATTCTAATTAGTTTTTCATGGATCAGATAACTTTGTCTGAATTGCTGATAATAATTAAAACATGCATGCACAGCCGCAGACTATGTCTCATCAAAATTTGTGGTTTTCACTGTAAACTAGTTGGCCTCTGCTTTGAGTCACTTAGTGCAATCTTTGTTCATCACCTATTAAGCTTTCAAGTGTAATGGTAATGTTGAATAGAATGGGAAATATAGTCCATAAATGATTGAATTAGAAAAACAGTAACCATGAATTTACTTGCTAATATAATGCTTACTTGTAACCTTGTTAATGTGTAAATGTGTTCGTACTTGTATATGATTATGTGCATGCATTAGTCTATGCATTTGTGTGGTCTTCTTGCGCTGAGCACGCCTCAGCATTACTCGTTTTCATTGAGGTAGAACTGTAGAAGAGTTTGGTCTCAGACTGGGCTTGGCTCGTAAACCTTACTATAAAGCTTAGCTTCATCTCGTCAATGATAATTTAACTCTGTACAGTTGTACTTGCTACAGGATGATCAGGCTGAAAATGCTGGAGAAGATAATAAAAGTGGAGATGAGAGCACAGATAATGCAGGGGAAGGTTATGTTCACCAGGCGTTTTTAGCAGATTGGAGGCCGGATGGCTTCAGCCTCAATTCTTCTGCACTTCCTTGCTCAAATGTAAAAGACAAAAGCATTCCTGGGAATACACTATCACAAGAGGGTTCTCATATGAGGGAACAGCAAATTTATGATGGGTCTAGAGAGGCTCAACTCCAGACTGGTATCATGCACAAGTTTTCACCTTCGTCACAGTGTACCCAGCACCCTTATATTTCATCTCAGTTTGCTAGTGCTAGAAATGGTACAGCTAATATCATGGAGCCAAATCATCCAGCTTCTGGTATGACGTCAAATAACAGAAAATCTCAATTCTGGTTTCGGCCTTATCGTGCTCGTAAAAAAAGTGGTGCTTCTAATTCTCACTTAGTGAAATTAGCGCCAGACTTGCCTCCTGTGAATCTTCCACCATCTGTTCGTGTAGTCTCTCAGACAGACTTCAAAGGCTTTCAGTTTGGAGCATCTACCAAGAAATCTGTGCCTGGAGGTATTTGTAATTCTGGAATAGAAAATTTAGTTTCTGGAATTCCTCATGCTATGAATTTGGGAACCACCCATTTAGTAAAAACTGTACGGAAAAAAAATAGTCCACTGAAAGACAATGTTAGATATTCCCATATAGAAGAATCTGAAGTTGCTAAGAATAAATGTATTCCTGTGGAAAGACAGATTGATTCTGATCTTCAGATGCATCCTTTACTGTTCCAGTCCCCTGAAGATGGACATCTGCCCTATTACCCATTGAACTGCAGCACTAGCACTTCTAGTTCTTTCAGTTTCTTTTCAGGAAATCAGCCTCAATTGAACCTAAATCTCTTCCATAATCCTCACCCAGAAAACTATGTTGAAGGTTTCAATAAATCTCTGAAGTCAAAGGAATCTGCAGTATCTTCTGGTATTGACTTCCATCCACTGCTACAAAGAACCGAACAAGTATATACTGACTCAGTAAGTACTGAGAAAGCTTTTGATGCTGTCCAGACTGAGTCACTAGTAAGTCATGGTCTGGCTACTAGTGTTAATCCACCAAGTCCTATGGAGAAAGCTAATGAACTGGACTTAGAGATCCACCTAAGCTATACATCCAGAAATAAGAAAGGCATGGAAAATAGAGATGTGACTGCATGTAATCCAACTATGTCAGTAGTGGCAGCATCACACTCTGGGTCTACAACGAAATCCCAAAACATCAATGGCCCACATTATGAGCAGGATGATATTTGTCCCACAGTCAGTACTAAGCTTGTTTCAGGTGGCCATGGATTGGCAATACCAAGTAATAACATCAGCAGATATCCCATGGATGATATAGGTGACCAGTCTCATCCAGAGATTGTGATGGAACAGGAAGAATTGAGCGACTCTGATGAAGAAATTGAAGAACATGTAGAGTTTGAGTGTGAGGAGATGGCTGATTCTGAAGGAGAGGATGGATCAGGCTGTGAACAAATTGCTGAGATTCATAATAAGGTGACTCAACTCTTTCTTATGAGAAATGAGAAGCATGCATCTTTTTTTGTTAAGTGCTATTGCCCTTCCAAATTCTATATATTTGCAGACTGAACCTCATTTTACATAAAATTTTTGGGTTCCAAGGTAAAGTTTGACCTTTTATATCTTGAAAGCTTCATCATCATCCCTCACAGAAGAACTAAAACTACTATAGAATTTGCGTTCGCAAATTTTTCTAGATGATTGGTTAAACTGGGTTTCCCATTTCAGACGTTTCAGCCATTTTGCTCTATCTTTGGTCCATTTCTTCTTATAAAGTTGGCATAATCAGTTGAAAACAAAATAATTTCTATTAATCTTTAGTATGACTCTTCTGATTGAATAATTGTATATGATTGAATCCTGCTTTGGATAATTTGCATAGCTATAATAATGAAACTAGGACGATTCAGTTTTCATGTTAGGCAAAGATTCAAATCTAAGACAGCTAATTCAGCCCCAGCCATTCTTTCACTACTTAATCCAATACCCCAGGTGCCTCTTCAAAAATATATATTTATATATATATGGAGCTCACTCTAATGATGCTGCTTTTAATTGGCCAAGATAAATCAAATGCACCTTGTGTTTTGATTTTTGATATTGTAAATGTGCTCTCCCTCCTTTTCTAGGACTTCTATATTCTATCTTGGCCTAAAGCATATCATAGCGTTATGAACACTGGGTGGCTTTACTAATTTACTTTACAAATTTTATTTATGCCATGTTGACATTGTTCTGGTCTCTATAGTTTTTGCTATCTCACCATCTCTCTCTCTCTCTCTCTCTTCTTTTCTGTGAACTTCATTTATTTTTGTTCTGGGAGAGTAGCTAATTATTCCTGGATTTTTCTATTTTGTCTCCTGTTAATAGGAGGGCCAGAATATCGCTTTGGAAAATCTAGCAACAGGTGCAGCTAGTAATGATACACAATGCGAACCAAGGACCCATTGTCATCCTCAAGGCGATGTTCATGTCCTTGGAAAGGACATCACTCCTTCCCTTGAGTTGGGTTTGTCTAATCAAGGGATGGATGATTCAAGTAATTTTTCATGGTTGAGTTTAGATTCATGTGCACCAGATCGTCTTTTGAGCACAAAGCCTAGTCATGAAGAAAGTACAACCGGTGAAGGTCCTATGTCCAAAAATTTATCTTCGCTTCGTCCCAACAGATCTTGCAAGAAGAAAAAAACAAGCAACACAGATGTTACAGTGCAGAAACATGCTGTGGTCATGGCAAAACAGCTCAGCCTTGGTCCTCTGGCTACTCCCACAATGAAAAAATCAAGGAAGCGTGCATGCAGATCTAATACAAGTTTGAACATAGGATTGACTTTTGAAAGCTCCAGTGGTGATGGTAAAGATAGACTTGGTTGATTGCTGATCTGTCCATGCTAACCAGGGTTGGTTGTATTTCCTCGGATTTCGGCACCCAAGAGGTGTCGGAGTGGAAGTAGAGAGGTGAGGAAATTTGATCTTCATGGAGTCCTCATCTTCCCCAACACTTGAATTAGGGGATTCTGGTGATTCAAACATCTGCATACAAGGCTAGGATGAAGGTCTCTGTCTGTTCGGTGAATATTTTTGTGAATTGAATGAGAAACAGCAGGAGTGATTTGGGGAAGCTGGGGTAATGGGCTCTAGGTATGCATTTCACATAGGCAGTTATTATGTTAATCCATTGGTTGATGTAATAATATCAGTCAGTTTGTTTTGATAGTTAGGTTTGTGTACAGACATTTTGCTTGTATATTCTCCATTGATCTCTCATAACAATGAGAGTAGCTGTTTTTGCTAACATAATGTAGTTTCACGGAATAGCAGAAACTGTTTATAAGTCATAACAATCAAAGAAAATTTCACAGTTCTACTAACAGGTTGTAGTTTCTTTTGGTGTGTACTCTTGGTGGATTAGAGATGCACTTTTCCTTTGACCATTTGTTTTCAAGCTGCACTTTTTTATATTCATACCCTTGTATCCAGCCTTCAATCACCCATAATGCAGTGTCAGGATGAAATTAAAACAAAATGTGGGAAGTGTTTGCATGGTCTTATGAATTGATATTTACCCTAATGATACTTTCAAGATTCAAGACCATGGGTACAGAATTTTAATGCACATGAGAAAACAACTATGGCTAACAAAATAAATAACATAGAATTTCGGAATGCATGATAATTGGGTGGGCCACATGCATATATTTAATTAGCTCCCCATTACAAACAACACTTTACACCGTTTGAAAGTTCCCAACTCTGAATCCCTAGTTTCTTTTCAACAGTTTGTCTTGACTATACAAATCTCATAGTAACTACATTATGACAAATATATGCGCGAGGGAATATATATGGATAGCCAATTGTAGATAAATAAAAGCCATGAATGAAGAAGGAAGCTTGAGTATGGAAATTTTCAAATATATTGTTTAAGATAAAACTAGTAACACAATTTTGCACACAATTTACTGAATTAGTAGGGTGTGATAGTGAAAAATAAAAGTGATGTTAGTGGTGGGTTTATGTGAAAAGTGATTGTCCGCTACTCACAGCTTGCTATCTCAACAAACTATAGAAAAAGTTGTGAAATAAGTTATGTTTAGGATAAACTTGAAAACTTAATATATTAATAAGAAATGATAAAATATCTCAAAAAAAAAAAAATCAAATTATAATTGGGAGGGGGCAAAAGTTGTATGATCATTGTTAGTCTATTGGACTTAGATTTTTTTTTTTTTTTTTTTTTTTTTTTTAGCTGATCATTCGAACCCCTAGCCTTTTGCCTATGCTCGCGTGAGAAAGATTTACACAGCCCCTATACAAAATAATTAATCCAATTAGTCGTCCTAATTTACACAACATGCAATAGAATGAGGAGAAATACCGAAGCCTATGACACTCACAAAACCAATTGAGAAAATGGGTTGATGTATGATGAACCAAAATGATATTAAAGTTGTTATTATTATTATTATTATTAAATGCATTTTGAAAAAAAGTACAATTTCAAACCACAACCCCAAACCAAATAAAGTGGTCACTTTTTATTATAAAAAAAAAAATGTGGTCACTACCGAGCACATCTAGATCTAGTGTAGTGAGTTATATTGTGCTTATATTTTGGCCTTAAAAAAAAAGCATTTACCCTAAAAATGTTTACATTTTTGATATCCAACATTTTATATATTGAACTTACTCTATAAGTGAATATTTAATTTTAAGGGTGTAAAATTTTGGCATAGTTATTTAATCTACTCTGGATTTCTCTATTCCACATGACTTTTGATGAATAAATTAAATGCTAAATTGCTAATATGAACCTCTCTGTGCCATGTGTGGAGTCCATTTGGATCAAACCATGTTGTTTTCCTCAAATATCACCATGCAATGTTCATTGAAAGTAAAAATGACTGTCGGTTAGACACCTTAAAAAGTTAAAATATGAATCTCTCTTGTACTATCTCACAACTTCTTCGCAGTTTTGACATAATAAAATCTGTCATTACTTCCCTCAAGTTCAACTATCATGTCGATTCTCATGAACAAGAACAAGGATTCCCTTAAGATGAATATTTATCATCATTGTTTGTTAACAATTAATAACAGTCGTAGATTTCCCTGACATGAAAATAAAAAACAATAATATTGTAAATCTAAAATAGAAAAAAAAATTACGTATATAGCACAAGTATAATATGTTTATATTTTAAATTTTGAAACAAAAATATTGAAACATTTTCCATTTAATTTTTTGGATACATTTCCAAAAAAAAAAAAAAAAATTGGAGATAAATACAATGAAAAGAATGTAAATATAATAATAGATAAAAGGATTGTTCTTTTTCAGTTAGCTTGAGTTCTAATATAAAGGAACATATATTATTTCACATGAATTTTACCAACACTTTTTTTTTTTTTTTTTGGCTAAGAGAATTTTACCAACACCTAGATCCTCAAAATAACTAGAATACATTGCAATATAAATAAGGATTATGATTATGAATATGATGAGGGCCGTGCATGACGACCAAAGAGAGAACGTAGCTATAGGATATATAATTTATTTTCTAAAATATTCATGAAATTATATATTATGATTAGTCATACGTTAAGAAAAAAGTTTTTCTCATAAGAGAATTTCATTTAAATGTATTAAACTCTTAATTAAGAAATGTTTTTTTATATAACCCTTTACCAAACCAACAAAAGGGCAATAATTTTTTTCCCCTCTAAAATAAATAATGTCATGCTGCTTTCTTTTTTAAGTAATGAATTTTGTGTTCTATATAAATAAAAAATTTATATATTTTTAAATTAAAATTTTCATTTACTCATATTATGAGTCAATTTACTAGTGATAGATTATATTGGGGATTAGGTTTTTCCAATCATGATAGTTAGAAGGGAATGAGAAAATAGAGTTTCACACCATTCAAAAAATTTCAACTTGTAACAGTATATTTTAATGTAATCTTTAATCTCAAACCAATCAATTTCTTTTGAAGTATATAAAAAATGATTATGATCTCTCTTCTTAAATGCATTGCTTATCTCAATACATTTATAAATATATATCGAATCAAAACATACATTTCAGCATCAGAATCAGCCTAGCTCGTCGGATGTGGAGGCGGGAAAGGGGTTTTGGAATGGTATTTGGAAGCTGAAGGTCCCTAACAAAGTGAAACATTTTCTGTGGTGCGCGGTCCGTGAGGCGTTGCCCACTAAATGTAATCTGCACAGGCGTCAGGTATTAAGTTCTGGTATTTGTGATGCTTGTGGTGACTATGGTGAAGACGAGATTCACGCCTTGTGGTTCTGTGATGCGGTGAAGCCCATTTGGATGTCAGATGCTCGGTTTTCTTTTCTTCGTGCTCATCATTTTTCAAACTTTGGTGATCTGTTTCAGTTTTTATGTTCGCATGGATCCTCTAATCTGATTGCTCTGTTCGCTATGGCTGCTTGGGGTATCTGGGAGAGGTGAAACAGGGTGAGGGAGGGGCAGAAAACTTGGGGTTCAAATTTGGTGATGCACCGAGCTTCAGAGCTTTTGCAGGAGTATCGGGATGTACAATCGGTGAATCCACGGATGGCTGTCCGGAGTATGGATTTGCGTTGGAAGCCACCTGATTCAAGTGTTTACAAAATAAACTTTGATGGCGCTTTATTCCTAGAACAAAGGTGCGCCGGCTTAGGGGTGGTTGTGAGGGACTCGGCTGGGCTTGTCATGGCTGCGTTAAGTCAGAGAGTGCGGCTCCCAGGTTCGGCTGATGTGGTGGAGGCTTTGGCAGCTCGAAGAGCCATCTGCTTTGCTCAGGAACTCAGCCTTCACAATGTGGTGATTGAAGGGGACTCTTTGAAAGTTATTGAAGCCATTATCGATACTAGGCCAGTGCAGACTTTGTATGGACATATTATTGATGAGATTAGACTGTTATCTTCTTCTTTTATCTGTAATTTTTTGCATGTCAATCGTAAGGGCAATAAGCTAGCTCATGCCCTTGCTAGACGAGCAGTTTTATCTGCTAACATCGATGTGTGGATAGAAGAACTTCCACGGGATTTGGAGGATGTTGTTTAGTTTGTTTTTTTCCAGTAATAAAGTTTCATTTACCTTTTCCTCAAAAAAAAAAAAAAAAAAAAAAAAAAAAAAACAATGATTAATTAGACAGATTAGGAAAACAATTTGTTGATAATCTATTGAGATTATTTTCAATTATTAAGAGCACTTTCTCTACAAAAACTACAAATTTGTCCACCCAGAACTTTTAAAAAATAAACAAAACTTAGTAAAGTCTCATAATTCTACCCAATTGAGTCTATCTTTATTGCTAGTTATCTCTTATCTCCTATGCTTGGTCATCCATTTCGAAGGTCAAATTAAGTGCTTGATAACAAACCATAAAGGAATTTTGTTCTGAATTCTAGATCTTCATAAAAGGGCTCCTTGACTAGTCCACAGTCCAAATCTAATCCAGACTATCCAGTGTCCTTCAGTTTTTGGATAGCTACACCCAAATTATGATGAAAAGCAACAGAAGTGCCATACTGAACATATGGTATTAAATCTACAAAATAAAGAATACTTTCATAAGATATAGAATATGAGTTATGAAAATATCTATTAGAATTATATTGTACAAATGAATTAAAAGAAACTGAAAGACATCTCTAATTAAGAGGAGAGTCTGTAATATAATTAACCTAGTAAACATGGTGAAGGATGAATTATAAAGCAAAATCCATTCCACTGAGAAACCAGATAGCTATACATGGCTAAAATTTCCGGGTCAACTAGTAGGAACATCTCCATATGAGTGCCAAGCAAAATAATCCATCCTTGCATTCTTGAGGAGAAAAAGTGAGCAACAAATAACACCATGGAACATTAGTTTACCCAAATTTAAAAAAAAAAGAAAAAAAAAAGTGAGCAACAAATAAAGACCATGGGACCATCCAGTCTCTTCACTTCTTCTATTAGAAAACAAATAATTTTTTTCTTTTAACTATTTATATTTATGTACACAATTTAAGATTGAAATCAATATCCTAGTAAACACTAAACAATAAACATAGAGCATTGCATCAGTAGGTGTAAAAATTTATGTTAATCTTAGCATAATAATCTACTTCTTCTATTTTACATAAAATAATCACTTTTGAACAACACCTACATCATATCATCTATTTCTACTTCATTTATTAAATATTATTTTTTTATCAATTTTTTATTACTCTCTCAAATCATATATCTCTTTTTGTGTATGTAAGTAAAGAAGTACTAAAAAAATAAATTTGCATGCATATAGTATTCATGTAAATATACATGGTTACTATAGCTTATCATATTTTACACAAACTTTAAATAGATATGTGTTTCTAAAAAAACAGATTGAGGTGCAAATTTTTTGGAGTTGGATGTGCAAAATTTAACCATTATGCTATTATCCATTAACTTATGTGAGTGCTCAACAAAGATTGTGACCGTTAGCACATGTTTGTAACAGAGTTGTGACTGTGATCATGTATATATATATACACACACACCAAGGAATGAATTCACATGTCCAAGACATAACCGTCCTCTATAATAAGAAATTATAATTGGCTAAAAAAAATTTTAGTTCGCATTTTCCTTTTCTCGGTTACATGTTTTTCTCTTAAATGGATATAATGGACATTAGACATAATAATTTTAGCAATATCTAAAGCAAACTAACCAAGTAAGTAACCAAAATAAACGGAAAACTTCCTAAAAAAAAAAAAAATCAATTATGAAACAGAGAATAACACAAACATCCATATTCTTTACCTTTTTGCCAAATTCACCCATTCCAACTTTTGATCTGCATGTGCTTTAGATTGGCACTGAAGAACTCTCTTGGACTCATTTTCTTTCTTCTTCTGTGGTTCATCTTATTTCTTGGCCGCATTCTTTTACTCAAATAGTTAGGGATCTAAGATCAAATTGAGAAAATAAAGAAGAATAATTAAATTATCTCAAAATCATCAACTACACGTATCTACCAATGATATGTCAAATTTTCAACCAAACATAAAAAAGACAGGAAAAAAAAAAAAAAAAACCATGAGCTAAGGACTCACCTGAGCAAGGGAGCAAGAGAGCGAAGTGGCTGTTGAGAACAAAGGATTTTTACTTCCTAGAGGGAACTTGGCTCTATTTTTATTTTTATTTTTGATGAATCGGGAACTTGGCTCTTAAAATAGGGTAGAAAGTGAGAAATAACGCAAAGACCGTGGAATGGGCAAATAATTCAGGGGTGATGAGTGACATGTGTCACTCCTTCATTGGTGTTGGAGGATTGCATCTTTTTAAAGAGCTCGAGCTTGTTTGGTAAGAGATTTTAAACAATAGTTTTCAGTGTTTAAACATTGAAAACTTCAAACCAAAAAAAAAAAAAAGCGTTTGGTAGGTGATTTTATCCAGCTTTCAGTTTTTAAATAATATTGCTTAATAACACTTTTGTAAATATTTAGAAAAGTGTGAGATCTATAGATTTGACAATATCCAACCAATTTATGTGCCAAAGGCTTTGTAACTGAATTGACACCTCCCCATGCACAAAGTGATTGAGGGTCTAAGGGGGAAAGGATTCGAGCTGCGGGGTTAGCAGCATGTTGTAATTATTTCTCAAAAAAAAAAAAAAAAATCTTACCATTTATGTCAGAAAAGTTACATTTTTTCTTAAAAACACCTATACATACTAAACACACAATTATATTTTTTTCACTTTTGAAAAAAATGTTATTAGAAATATGATACCAAACACATTTTTTGCATTATGAGTATTTTTTTTAAAGAATAATTATGAGTACTTTAAACATGTGTGTAGGGACACGATTTTTAACGACCCAAGGATGACGTTGGGTTCGTATGTAATGGGCTCGAACAATATGATTTGTAGAGAATGGGTTTGAAAGGCTTGCCCTTAGTCGCCGGGTAGCGGTCTGGTCCTGATTTTATGGGAACTCATACAAAGGTGGGTTTGGCCAGAATAGCTAGGCTTTACATCGATATAGCTTGAGGGGTTTGGCTCCTCGGACTTATTCCGAGGAGCATCACATTCTTCCCCCTTTTCTTGTAGGGTCCTCCCCCCCTCTCTTGTCTCAGCTCTCTTTCCCTTTTATACTAGTATTTTCTTCCCGTTCTTCACCTATGTGTCAGTTTTTCTTTGATTGGGGTAATTACTCGTCTTATCAATCCATACGTTAGAGTGGTTGGGAAAAGCTGGATAGCATGGTATGAGTATGGGCTTGTCAGGCGCTGGGCTCCGCATTATGGTGTTGGCAGCTTTCTCCCTTGTACTGCTCTTGTACTGAGTTTGTTCTTTTCTTCAGGCGTTTTTATGAGATGTTGGACATGAGGTCGTCCTCGGCCACATCCTTGGGCCTTCAAGGAGCTTTCATTGCGCGTCCTCAGCAGTAGGGCTTATCGGACTGGGCTTTGGGCCCTTAACACGAAGTGGGCTGGGACCTCAGATTTCGGGCCCCACAATGTGTTTTCATAACACTTTTTAAATCATAGTTTTCACATAATTTTGAACAATAATACTTAAAATCTGCTACCAAATAGCCCCTACCTAGTTTTTTTTTTTGTCATTTTCTTCATTATCTCAGTTCTACAGTTTTTTATTTATTTTTAATAGTAATTCTAAGGATCAGTTTAGATACAACTTATTTTTGCTGAAACTGAAAACTGAAAACACTATAGCAAAATAATTTTTAAATATATGTATGGTGCCGTGAGACTTATTTTTAAGATATTTTTTTTGAATAAAGCAGTTGTAGGTCTCATGAACAGTGCATGAATAGTACTGTTACAGTGCGTAAACAGTAATAATTGTCTTTAAAAGCTGGAAACGCGTGAAAAAAAAAAAATGCCAAACACAGCATAATTCCTATCCAAACACTCACTAATACTGTGGGGTACAATTTTTACTATAATTTTTTTTTACATAGCCGACTGTGACGATTACTTGTTATTTTCGTATAAATTTATCATTTTTTTTTTTAATCATGCGTCATACGTACCAGGCCGGTATCTCATGGACCCACACGTACAGACATTGGTCTCATAGGACCATGTGCACTTCTTGGTCATGAGAAAATAATGTTGAAGTCTTGAAGAGTTGGTGAACTGGTTGAGTCTGGGTTCTGACTTGTACGTGAAAGTTGTTACCATGGGGACCAGGAATCTTTTTCAGTTTGAAAGCAAGATATGAAAATAAAATAAAATATCTCATTCCTTTTTTTTTTTTTCTGTTTCAAAAATAAAATTTTATAATATATTTTAATGAAGAAAATTTTATAATACATATTTTAGACATATAATAAAGTTTTTTCACACATTCAATTAAGTTCCATAATCTCAATAAGTTACATACCTTTGAACACATATCTTAACTATTCTAGATTATTATTATTATTTTTTCTGATTAACACATTTTCTATATATATATACTCCCTCCGTCCCACTTTGTTTGTCCTGTTTGAAAAGTCAAACATTTTAAGGGAACATCATTTATTATCTTGTCTACCTTATAAAAATATATAAGTTTACAAAACTACCCTTAAATAAATTTATCAACTTTTAAAAAAAAAAGTTATTCTTAATGAGGCTTAGGGGTATAATAGGAATATTAGTAAAGTAATAACTTTTATTTTTAGAAACAGGACAATATTTTGGGACATCTCAAAATGGAATAGAGGACAAACAAAGTGGGACGGAGGGAGTATATATATATGATAATATTGGTATTATGTCGTGTAATTGGAGTTTTACGGTTGAGATGTCCCTTATGAAATCTTTTAATTTTGAGTGAAAATTGAAGTGCTACTTTACAAAGTATATCATTCTCCCATTAATCAAAAACCCAACGATTGACTATTGTTATGTGCCAAAATCTAAATCAAGCACACTTGCATGGCCTCGAAATCCATAAGGTTCTAATATTAGAGATGAATCATTAATTGGAGTCTCAAGGCAGTTGGGCAGAGCAAAGAAATACCGATTGCTTACATTGAATTGAATTCGGATTTTTGGTTATCCGTGTGGATGCTCCCAAAAAATTGAAAATTTTTAGACAAGCCTAAAAACAATATTTGAGCTCGAGCTCGTGAGAATGCTAAAAAGCTTGAACTCGGCTTGGCTTGATTAATTAGTCAAGCCAAGCTCGAGCATAATATCAAGTTCAAACTTTAGCTCGAGTCAAGCTTTTTAGCTTGGGATCCAAAAAAATTGCATTATTAAATGCAAAAGATAGTCATTTGATAGAGACATTGAGAGTGACAAGTAAGAATCTTAGGCCTTGTTTGGATGGTGGAAACACTATCACCCATCACTCAAAAACCATTATTCATCACTCATCACTTATCACTTAAAATTCCCCAAGTTACATCCCTGGCATGTTTGGCACTACAACCTGATTGAGTTTTCATTCTCAAAACTGAAATATTTTCACTTATGTGGGACCCACGGATTGACTAAGTTCAGACTCTCTTCTTCTCCTTTCACTTCTTTTTCTCTAATCTCTCAGACTTTCTCTCTAGTTGGACTGGTTCTTTTCATTTCTCTACTCTTTCTCTAATCTCTCAAACTCTCTCTCTCTACCCGGACCAAATCAAAATTTCATTTTCCACAACCACACCACAGATCCAAACCTCACATCCACACCCACATCTCAAAAATCCAAACCCCACACCCACATCTCAATCCGAACTCCACACCCACAAGATAGAAAGGAAAAAAAAAAAAAAACATTGATCTTTTTGAGGAGATGGAGAGAGAGCTTGGCAGATTCTACCATATGTGTCGTCAAGATGACGACCCCCACCCTAGAACCACGAGACCCATTGTCGAGATGGAGACGAAAATGGAGAAGAAGGAAGACTTGAGCTTCAATTGGAGTAGCAGACCGAGACAGAGAGAGTAATGGGTTATGTTAATGGCAGATGGGTATAGAAAGAAAACAGTGGCGTGGGAAGAGAAGAGGAAGAGGAGTGGAAAAAAAGAAAAGAAAAGAAAAGAAAAGAGAAGAGATGGTTTGTGAAGGAAAAGACAAGACACAGACATGGGCCTTACAATGTGAATATATTTACAAAAATGCCATTGTAACTCTGTTTCCATAACTCAAAAACACCAAAATTTTGCTTTCATTTTCACTAACTCATAACTCAATTTGGTGAGATATGAGTGATGGAAACAGAAAATGGAAATTCATTTTAACAAGCCATGCATGTGTGGGATCCATAGATTTTGAGTGATAAGTGATGAAAATAAAGTGATGAGTGATTGAAAACACAAAATCCAAACACCCCCTTAGTTATGATAGAAATGGATTGTGAAGTTATAGTTTTGATAGAACTGGATTGTGAAGTTAGGCAAAGACTAGAAGTCTAGAAAGAATTACATTTGTAACTGAATGGGAAAGACTTACATAGTAACATATTTCACAAATGTACAAAGATTGTGGGTGGGGGAAAAGCCATACATGGGCCACTTGGATAAAAAAATTATTTAACTTAAGTCTAAAAGTGTTCCATGGTCAGTTTAGAGGGAGTTTTTAAAAAAAATTAGAGGAAAGAAATTAATGGGTAGTGGTAAGTGGTCTCATGTGAACTATGTCATTATTAATATATGTGTAATGTCATAATAATGAGTTTATTTAGTAAACATATATCAAGTTATAAATGAGCCTAAACTCGACATGTTTTGTATTGAGCCCTATTGTTCACGAGTTTGTTCAAAAACAGTTTTTTTTTTTTTTTTTTTTTTTTTTTTTTGAGCTCGGCTTGTTTATCAAACAAGCTTAAAACTAAGGCTCAAGCTTGACTTATTTATAAACAAACAAACATGAACAAACTTTTTATTGAGCTGAGCCTGAGTTGTTTAATAACATTTAGGGAAAAAAAGTAAAGCCATTCAAGGTGCTACATGGAGGGCCAACCCTTCCCTTAGGCGAGTTAGGCAATTGCCTAAGGCCCCCAAGTAAGGAGGCCCTAAAATTTTAGAAAAGAAGGGGTAGTAGGGGCAAAAAAAAAAGTTTCAGATGAATTACAAAAATCTGGCACATCCTTTTAACCAAAAAACAAAAATTTTGGTAAATCCTGTTAAACATTAGTTCTAAACAAAATCATTGCCCAAAAATAACATTATTATCATCTAGAAAACCAAAAATCAACCAGATAAACTACAAATCCGATCTAAGAGATTAACCACAAAACAATCACAAATCAAAACAAATAAAACAACTCAAATCCCTAAAGTTTTTAGTTTTACCGTTCCCTTTGTAGCTCTGCTTCTCTCTCTGCTTTCCGCCTCTCTCATCTCAATCAAGCTTGCCTTTCTCCGCCTCTCTGATTCCTTCTTTGCTCTCTGCCTCTCTCAATTGCTCAGTTCTCTGCCGCCTTTGCTCTAGGTTTTGAGTTCTCTGATATCAGGTATTATTTCATTATTTGGGCGCTTGGCATTTTTTTTTTTTTTCTGATGAATGGGCGTTGGGCTTCAGTTTCAGCCTTTCTCTTCACGTTGTTTGGGCCTTCAAGGTTTTTTTTTTTTTTTTTTTTTTTTTTTTTTTTTTGGGTTATAGATATTAGATATGATTTGTTTTGTGTTTTTTTGGAGGTGGGTCTTATTAATAAGCCTTGTGTTATGGCCATGCTTAAATTTTTGTTATGCTTGTGCTAAAATTTTAATCTTGTGTTTATATATATATATATATATATATTTTAGTTAGTAGTAATATATTGAGTAAGTCTTTATTTATGCAGGTTAAGATTGCTAAAAACTTGTTATTATTTGGTGAAACTATAACAATACTTTTTATATAAATTAGGTCCTATTTTTCATTTGCTTTACACTTGAAAGCATTTTTTATTTTAGTCTTTATAAAAAGAGTTAGAAGATAATGAAATGATACAATTGCAAGATAACAATGATGTTCATTTTGCAATACAACAAATCTTGATAATGAATTTCAAAATAATTTAGAAGAAAATGAAAATAATGATGAAAATGTCACAAATGAACAAGTTCACCATAATGATGTTCAACTAGAAGAAATGAAAATAATAATGACATGTTGAATTATTATCCTTTAAATATTTATGATCCAGGTAATTGGAAAAATATTGACACAAAATTAAGAAATTTATTAGTAGAAAGAGGTCCAATTAGAGACAATGATATAATTTTTCCTAGAGGTGATGACACTAGACATTTTTCTACTATTCATTACACTCGAATATTATCAAATGGGGAGAAGCATGATAGAAAATGGCTAGTGTATCCAAAAGATACGGACCAAGTATTTTGTTTTTGTTGCAAGTTGTTTGAGTCTAAACGTACTGGCCAACTATGTAATGAAGGAACTCGAGATTGGAAAAATATTAGTTCTAAAATTAAAAACCATGAAACAACTAGAGAGAATGTTAGAAGAACTTGAATACAAAAATTTAATTAGTTAATTTGCATCTCAAAAAGTAAGAAAAATAGATTTTAAATGAAATATATTGTAATATAAAAATATTAGCCAATGGCCTTGTAGCCAAGTGGCACCCAAGTCCCTTTGTAACCTCTTGCTCGGGGGTTCTATCCCCCACACTTACCTAGCAAAAAAAAAAAAAAAAATTTAAATAAACATTAATTTAATTAATATATAAGTATAAAAAAGGACCAATTTTTAGTTCTCGCCTAAAGCCCTAAAATGTTTAGGGCTGGCCCTGCATGGAGGTGTACTAGCACTACTATCAGAGGCACTAGCAAGCGTGGGAGCTCACATGGCTTCTGGTTATTAGAAAGTGGCTGGTATTCATCTAAACTTTGGTTTTGGGCTTGGGCTATTGTTGGCGGCGGGTCAGGGCTTGGATTTTTAGTTCTCGCCTAAAGCCCTAAAATGTTTAGGGCTGGCCCTGCATGGAGGTGTACTAGCACTACTATCAGAGGCACTAGCAAGCGTGGGAGCTCACATGGCTTCTGGTTATTAGAAAGTGGCTGGTATTCATCTAAACTTTGGTTTTGGGCTTGGGCTATTGTTGGCGGCGGGTCAGGGCTTGGATTTCTTCACTCTCTCCCCTTCTCTCTTATGGGTGGGTTTGTGAATCAGTTGCAAATACTGGTCTTAATTTGGTATCAGTTTGTGAATTTCTTATGTGTAATTTTATTTTGTAATTTTTATTAATAAAAAAATAACATATCATTAAAAAAATATCAAGTCAGTGTTCTGCTAGCTACTTAAATAATACCATTAGCGGCAGTTAGTAAGAGGACTAATACAACTCAGTTTTAAAACTTGAGGGACTAATTGTGATCATTTGAAACTTGAGAGACCAATTGCACGCAAATGGTAAACTTGAGAGACCAACATTATAGTTTCGCATAATAATTTCAGCAATATATAAACCAAACTAACAAAGTTACCAAAATAAACGGAAAACTTCCTAAAAAAAAAAAAAAAAATCGATGATGAAACAAAGAATAACAAAAACATCCATATTCTATACCTTTTTGCCAAATTCACCCATTCCAACTTTTGATCTGCTTGTGCTTAGATTGGCACTTAAGAACTCTCTTGGACTCATTTTCTTTCTTCGACTTGGGTTCATCTTATTTCTTGGCCACATTCTTTTACTCAAATAGCTTATGGATCTAAGATCAAATTGATATAATAACGAAGAATAAATAACCTCAAAACCATCAACTACACATATATACCATTGATATGTCAAATTTTCAACCAAACATAAAAAAGACAGGAAAAAAAAAAAAAAAAAAAAAGACAATGAGCTAAGGACTCACCTGAGCAAGGGAGCAAGAGAGCAAAGTGGTTGTGGCTGTTGAGAACAAAGGATTTTTACTTCTTAGAGGGAACTTGGCTCCTTTTTTATTTATTTATATATATATATATATTTTTTTTTTTTGATGAATTGGGAACTTAGCTCTTAAAATAGGGTAAGAAAGTGAGAAATAACACAAACACCATGGAATGGACAAAATCAGGGGTGATGTGTCACTCCTTCATTGGTACCATGGGCACAATTTTTGCTAGCAGACTAATAAAAATTGTGGTCTTAAAATTGTTATATTTCTTAAAAAAATTGTATAAGGGAAGAAAATATCTCATGTATCATACATAATATCTCATGGACCCACATGTTGAGACATTGGTATCATTCTCGTATGACCATGTGCACTACTTTTTTTTTTTTTTTTTTTGAGAAACCAGCATTTGAATTGATTAACTGAAATTAGCCAAAATCGGCTAAAAGTATAGCATTGACTTGTGGTGGAACATCCTTCATCCACACAAAGAACCCGTCAATATATCTCGCATGTTTTGCTAAAGAATGAGTTATTGAGTTACCCGATCTACGGGTGTGTGAAAAGGAAATACAATTGCAGGAATGTAAATAATGCTTAATAGATGAAATTAAATGGCCAAAAGAAGAGAAAGATTCCTCTTCCTTTCTTAAGGCAGAGATGACCACCTCTGAATCTCCCTCAACAATAAAAGAGGGTAGGTTGAGGTCCATTGCTAGGGTGATGGCTCGGACTGCTGCTAGTGCTTCCACTTCATCTGATAAGGATGAGAGTTGAATTTCCTCTGCCAAGGAGGCAATTTCCCATGAGAGTCACAGACAACCACTCCCATTCCAGCCTCTCCCTTATCCTTAAACATCGCTCCATCAAAATTGATCTTAAAGAATGGTGAAGGAGGAGGCTCCCACTTAGGTGGTTGCCTTTGTCGCCGAGGCAGAAGAGTATAAACAGCTGGTTGCGCCTGAGTGAAATCTTGGAGCATCTGTTTGGCTGAAGGAATGACTTGAGTGAGCGGGTAAGGCTTGTTCCTTGTTCTAAGCTAGTTGCGCTGAGACCAGATTGTCCATGCCAAAGCTACAAATAGTTTAGGATTCCTACCATTCTCCAACATGAAGCATGCCAGCTCATAGAAGTTTGTAAACTTTTTTGACCTGCAAAACAGCCATAACGTGTCAGCTTCCCAAATGGCCGAAAGTTCAGCACAGTCCCACAGCGCATGGTATCCGTCTTCTGGTTTCAAATTATAGTGGTAGCAAATATCTTCAACTAAGACTTTCCTGCAAACCAGATTGGTCTTCACTGGTAAAGCTTCCTTACACGCCCTCCAGAAGAATTTTTTTACTTTATTTGGCATCGGGAGGCCTTATATTCGACACCAAATGCTTGAAGTATCAGTCTAAACTTGATGAGAAGGCCGTGGACTAGCTTTTTCTTGAACAAGGAACCTATAACCCGACTTCATCGTATACACTCCATTGGATACATGGGGCCATATGAGTTTGTCTTCAACGTTGATGGGGCTAAGTGGGATTTTTAGTATTAGGTCAGCTTCCAAAGGAGCAAAGAAACCAGCCACAACATCCATATCCCAGCTTCTACTCATTAGGTTGATTAGGCAGTTTACTGTAGCTTCATGTAGACCATCAATGACTGCAGACAAGACCTTCGGGTGCTCTAAGCTAGGTAGCCAAGGGTAGTCCCATATCTTGATAGATTCTCCATTATCCACTTTCCAACATGCCCCTCTCCACAACACCTCCCTGCCCTTAAGTAAACTACTCCAAGCGTATGAACCACTAGCATACTTTGGGGCCTCCATGAAAGAACAGTCCGGGAAAATTTTACTTTTAAAGACTTTGTGGAGAAGCGAGTCTTTATTGTGTAGGAGACGCCAAGCTTGTTTGGCTAACAAGGCATCATTGAAGAGAGCCAGATCTTTAAGCCCATACCACCATTAAATTTGGATTGTACAAGTGTCTCCCATTTGACCCAATGAATTTTACGTTGGTCTCCTCGTTGTCCCCACCAAAATTTCCTAATAAGACTCTCCAATTCAATACATAGCCCTACAGGTAATTTGAAGCAACTCATAGTATAGGTGAGAATTGCTTGTACGACTGCTTTGATCAAGATCTCTCTCCCAGCCTGAGATAATAATTTTTCCTCCCACCCTTGCAACTTCCTCCAAACTTTTTCCTTAATGAATTCAAAGCTGGCTTTTTTCCTCCTCCCTACAAAAGATGGTAACCCAAGATACTTCTCAAACTGTTTGATCTCCGGTACCCCCAAAACTTGTTTGATATGGTCCATTTTTTCTTCAGAAGTGAGCTTACTGAAGAAGATGGTGGTTTTATTTCTGTTTATTTGTTGGCCAGAATAGCTCCCGTACACCTCCAAAATCTCCAAAATATTACTGCATTCCTGATCTGTGGCTCTGCAAAAAAGTAGACTATCATTTGCAAAAAGAAAATGTGTTAGTCTAGGGCCATTTTTGCATAAAGCAAAGCCCTTGATATCTCCATGGTTGGCTGCTTGGACAATCAGACCATTCAAACCTTCAGTACATAGCAAGAATAGAAAAGGAGATAATGGGTCCCCCTGTCTGATACCCCGGGTTGGAGTGATCAAGCCTTTAGGTTCCTTATTAATTAGGATGGAATAGGAAACAGTAGTAATGCAAGTCATCATCAATCGAATCCATTTTTCATCAAACCCCATTTTCCTCATCACTGCTTCCAAATACACCCACTCCACTCTATCATAAGTTTTGCTCATATCCAGCTTTATGGCCATATAATCATCTTTTCCAGTATGCCTCTGCATGCTATGTAAGGACTCAAAAGCCACCAAAATATTATCTGAAATAAGACGACTCTTTGTGAAAGCACTCTGATTTTCAGTAATAATATTTGGTAGGATTTTTTTGAGTCTAGTTGTTAAAACCTTTGAAAAAATTTTATACAGTACATTACAAAGGCTGATAGGCCTCAAACACAAATTCCAGATTTTTAACCTTTGGAATGAGAGTAATAAAGGTATGATTAAGGTTAGCAGGCAAGGATGCAGAATTTAAAAAGTGAAGCACAAAAGAGGTGACATCCTCACCTAATAAATCCCAATAAGACTGATAGAAAATAGGGGGCATACCATCCGGGCCGAGAGCTTTTAGGGGAGCCATTTGTTTAATTGCATCATGCACCTCCGAAGCTTCAAAATCAGCCACCAATTTTGCATTCATCTCCTCATTAATAATGGTGTTTATATACTGGGTGGTATTTTCCAAGTTAGTGGGGTTGGCCAAATTAAATAACTCCTGATAATAAGCCACAATAGATTTGACCACTTCTTCCTAGCTTTGGCACGAAGTGCCATCACCTTTCTTCAGAGCATGGATGGAGTTACGTCGAAATCTTTGAGTGACCCGTGCATGAAAGTACTTCGAATTCCTATCACCATATTTTGCCCACTGAACTTTGGATCTTTACAGCCACATCCTAGCCTCCTTATCCATGAGATTATTGAGTTCAAGCATTAGTTCTTTAACCTGAAAATTTTGTCTAGTCCTCATGGCTTCTTTCTCGGCTTTCATAATCTCCTTTTTCTTTAATTCCAGTTCTCTCCGTATGCTACCAAAACTCTTCATACTCCACTTATTCAATTCAATACCACACCTCTCAATCTTCTTTATAACTCTAATACCTAGGTCTGTAGAATCCTGCTCGGCCCATACAGCTTGAATAGTATCCGTGCACCCTTTCTCTGCCAGCCACATTTCTTTGAACCTAAAAGGTTTGGTTGCAGTCGAAAAAATCAGATCCCGTGGCACTATCCATATTGGACAGTGATACGAAGTAAAGGAAGGTAAATAGTGGACTATAGTTCTAGCAAATTTAAGCATCCACTCTCTAGTAGCCAAACCCCGATCCAGTCTCTCCCACACCGAATGGCCATCATTAAGGTGCTTCTTCCAAGTAAATTGAGAACCCATAAATCCAAGGTCCATAAAACCACACTCATCAATAGCATCTCTAAAGAGTTGCATCTGTGCCTAACTTCGGATGTGCACTACTTGGTCACGAGAAAGTAAATGTTAAGAAGTTAGTGAATTGGCTGAGGGCCAAAATGGGAAATTAACCCTGATTTTCAAACATTATAATTAGTAGGCCACTTTTTCAAATTATATTTTTTACTAGCATTTTGAGTCTAAGAGACTCGATTTAGGGCCTATAAATCGAGTCTCAAAGACTCGATTTCCATGGTCTGATCAGGTCTGATGTGGCATTTTTTCCACGTGACGACCATCTGGAAATCAAGTCTTAAAGACTCGATTTATAACCTCCTCACATAATCACCCTCCTTACACTACAAACCATTCACCTTCTCATCAGACCAAAAACCAAAGAATCATCAGACCAAAAACCAAAGAACCTAGGCAGACCACGCCACCACTGTGCGCGACCCAAGCCGCGCGACCTAAGCAGCGCGACCCAGGCCACGAGACCCGGTGAGTTGAGGTGCCGGTGAGTTGAGGTGAGCTTTTTCTCCTCAGATTCTTTCTCTCTATGATCTGATGGGTTTTGGGGTTTTTATTTTTTTAATCTGGATTTTAGGTGGTTGTTGGGGTGGGGGGGGGGTGGAATCTGGATTTTAAGTGGTTGTTGGGGTGGATTTGGTTGGATTAATGCTTGGATTTGTGGGTTGTATTTGGGACTTTGGAAGTTTGAGAAAGGAGAGTGGGAGAAGAACTAGGTCTGGGTCTCCAGAAACTTGAAAATATTTGTACTATAAATGTTGCAGATGTAAATTGAGTCTTAGAGACTCGATTTACAGGTGGACGCCATGTGGAAAAAGTGCCAACTTAGACCTGATCAGAACATGAAAACCGACCCTCAAAGACTCGATTTATAGTCTAAAATCGAGCCTCTTAGACTCGAGAAGCTAGTAAAAAATATAGTTTGAAAACGTGGCCTACTAATTATAATGTTTGAAAATCAGGGTTAATTTCCCATTTTGGCCATGGCTGAGTGTGGGTTCTAGCTTGTACGTGAAAGTAGTTATCGTGGGGACCATGAATCTTGTTCAGTTTGAAAGCAAGATATGAAAATAAAATAAAATATCTCATTCTCTTTCTTTTTCTTTTTTTTCTTTTTTTTCTCTGTTTCAAAAAAAAAAAAGGGATAATTACACATAACCCACCTGTGGTTAGGGCGAAAATCACTTTGCCTACCCGTGGTTTGAAAAGTATTACTTAACCCACCTGTGGTATGTTTCCGTCAATCTCCGTAACCCACCTCAAGCCCAGCCGTTACAAAAACACCTCTTAACACCAAAACACAACATAACGCGAATCAAAACACCCAAAACTCAGGAACTTTTCAAGAGAGAGACTTGTGGTGAGATCAAAGTGTTCTTTGTGGTTTTTATATCTCTTTTTCAGCATCACTCACCCGCAAATCCCTACTCTCTTTCAGTTTCATGGGGTTTTCTCACAGACCCATTTCGCATTCCACCCGAATTCCCACAAACCCAGTTCAGATTAGTGGGTTTCGTACTTGTTCTTCGTGACACTCTTACTCTCACCCGTTGAGTTCTAGCCATGGAGCCAAGTTTAAGAATTGGGCCATTCTGAAATGCGATTTGGGCAACTAGGTTTTGATCATTTTCTAGTTTCTACAGTTTCGAATGGTAGGTCGGGTGGCTATGGAGGTTCTAGTGGCTATGGGCAACTGGGGTTTTTTTTTTTTTTTTTTTTTTTTTTTTTTTTTTTTTTTAATTCAAGGAGTTAGCCAAAGGGTTGAGGGAGGCAATGGGGGAAAACTTCTATCTTTCTTTTCTCTCTATTGTGAACCCATAACCACTGGCCACCGTGATTTCTGCAAAAAAATAAATAAATAAAGCACACCCAAATGCAAAAACCAACAAAACCCACAAATGGTGACACAAAACCACCAAATGGAGAGCCACAACTCATTAATGGCGAGAAGATTTGTAACCACTTATGGAGAGCCAGAACCACCGTGATGAGATGAGACCACCGGGCCAGGACAGGCTAAAAAAGAGATATAAAAACCACGAAGAACACGTTGATCTCACCACAAGTCTCTCTCTTGAAAAGTTTTTGAGTTTTGGGTGTTTTGATTCGCGTTATGTTGTGTTTTGGTGTTAAAAGGTGTTTTTGTAACGGCTGGGTTTGAGGTGGGTTACGGAGATTGACGGAAACATACCACAGGTGGGTTAAGTGATACTTTTCAAACCACGGGTAGGCAAAGTGATTTTCGCCCTAACCACAGGTGGGTTATGTGTAATTATCCAAAAAAAAAAAATTCTATAATATCTTTGTTTTTTTAATAAAGAAAATTTTATAATACATGTTTTAGACATATAATAAAGTTTTTTCACACATTTAATTAAGTTACATAATCTCAATAAATCAGAGAATAAAATTATTTTTTCACATACCTTTGAACACATATCTTAACTATTCTAGATTTTTTTTTTTTTATTAACACATTTTCTATATATATATATATAATATGATATTATTGGTGTTATGTCGTGTAATTGGAGTTTTATGGTTGAGAATTGAGATGTCCCTTATAAAACAAACTTTTAATTTTGAGTGAAAATTGAAGTGCTACTTTACAAGTATATCATTCTCCCATTGATAAAAAACCCAATGATTGATTATTGTAATGTGCCAAAATCCAAATCAAGCACACTTGCATGGGCTCGAAATCCATAAGGTTCTAATATTATAGATGAATCATTAAAGTTTCGTTTGGGAGGAGTGAATGGAATAGAATGAAAAGAATCATTTTATAATATTCTTTCATTCCCTTGTTTAGGAGTTTTAATAGAGGGAATGGAAAGCTCATTCCCTTATTTGGGAGTTTAAGGCTTTGTTTGGGAAGAGGGAATAGAATGGAATGGAAATGAATGAAAAAAAAATCATCTTAAAATATTCTTCCCTTCCCTTGTTTGGGAGTTTAAGTAGGAGGGAATGGAATGGAATGGGTAAAAGAGAACACTCATTCTTCTCTATTCCCTTAAAACCTCAAATTTTCATTCCCCCCAAAATTGGGAGGAATGAGAGGGAATGAAATTAGATTTAATGATTTTTTTTTACTAAAACTCCCAAAATACACCTATATATTCAACTCTTTATTTTAAAATAGGGGTCTAATAGTAATATTGTCATAAAATGATTCCATTCCATTTTCTCCATGTTACTTCCAAATAAGATTACTTACATTTCATTCATTTTCATTCCATTATTTTAAAACATCCAATCAAGGTTACTTTTAATTTCATTCCATTTCATTCCTTTATTATTATTCCATTCCCTTATGAACTCCCAAACGGAGCCTAAGTAGAAGGGAATGAAATGGGTAAGAGGGAACACTCATTCCTCTCTATTTCCTTAAAACTTCAAATTTTCATTCCCCCTGAAATTGAGAGGAATGGGAGAGAATATAATTAGATTTAATGATTTTTTTACTAAAACTCTCAAAATGCCCCTGTATATTTAACTCTTTATTTTAAAATAGGGATCTAATAGTAATATTGTTATAAAATGATTCCATTCCATTCCCTTCATATTGCTCCCAAATAAGATTACTTACATTCCATTCATTTTCATTTTTTTATTTTAAAACATCCAATCAATGTTATTTAATTCCATTCCATTCCATTCTTTTCCATTCCTTTCCCTTACTTAAATACATTCTATTCCATTCCATTTCTTTCCATTCCCTTTTGATCATTCTATTTCATTCTATTCCCTTCCCCTATAAACTCCCAAACAGAGCCTTAAGGAACAACAAAGTCTTGCACGGCATCTTAGAGCATTAAAAATTAGCAAACGAAGGGAACAATTGAGTACAGAACATATAGATTCTTTAGTGCGGGAAAAAATGCATGCCTGGAAGAAAACCCAGGTTGGACTGACTGGTCTATTAGATCCACATTGCCTGTCATACATGTCAATGATGCCAAGGGAGCAAAATCTAGTTGCATGCCAGCAAGAGCTGCTAGGAACATTTGCATGGAATAATGAAATGACAGAGACCTACCACAGTGCAACAAAAATGCAGGGACAACATATGGTCAACCAACCATGGGGCCACATGCACAATGGGGGAACAAGTTTACTCTTTCCCATTTTAGCAATGCCATTGAGGGAATATTGCTGTATGCCTGAATATCAACAAAGATCACAACAAATTGATGAAAAAATGGCATTAAAGAATATGCATAAAGACTTCAATAATTGTGTACTAAATGATAAAGCCTGTCCTGCAGAGCTGGATGGTAGACCAATGAAAATGGTTCATAAATCTCAGCTAGCTGCTAATTCTTTGAGCCACGAAGGTTATACTTGTTGACGAATGGACACTTATCTCTATAGTGTTAGTAAAAGATATGTTTGTCATTTATTTTGGAGATCGAATTAATTTCTATTGCTTTTCATCCACTCCTCAATTAATTAATAAATTAGCCAAAGAAAATTATATTGCTCAGTCATGGGACATATATGGTCTGTTGCAACTAATTGGATCTTTCTAGTGTGATGAGACATAATCAAGCTCACATCTAGTGCTTGAATGCATGTCATGTCAGCCTACATGTATCACATTGAAGTCATTGAATAATGAATTAACTATTAATTGAAAAGTTTGCATATCTTACTTAAGGAAATTCACATTTTCTGGTCGTGTGATGATGAAAGGAAAGAACAGATCTATAAAATCTTCATACTCTCTGTCTCTCATACTTGTCCATTCATTTTTTTAGTGTAAGAAGCACAGGTGTCCATTCATTTTTAAATAACTTAAAAACCATAATTTAAGTTCCTTTTCTTATTGGTGGGGTTTTGAAATTTGGTTATTGGTATAAATAGTACATTGATTAATAACTTGAGTCCATTGTGGCTTATATGGACAAATAAAAGTTATCATGTTTCATCTCTAGGTTGCTTTTACATTGTATACCTGTATGCACATCCTTGATTAGATCCATATGTGTATTGACATCATCATGTTCCTTTGGCAGTGAACGTGGAAACTGAGAAGAAAGTATGTGTCAGCAATTCAGTCAACTAAAACGTGAAGTACGTATGGGGATTCAACATGATGTAACTCAGCAATAAGGAGTACCAGATAGAAATAAAGGTATACATCAATTTTTTTCTTATAGGGATATCAAATGTGAAGAATTTTTTTCCTCTTCTTTGCAAAAGGTGAGAAATTTCAAATTATCCACAGTTTTCACCATTGAACTAGTGCTCTACCTTGAAGTAGTGGCCCCATGCAATATGTGACTACACAACCACCGTCAAAATTTTCATTTCCACCACAATATTGGTAACCCACTCAATCTGCACTTCACTAATACTGCTACTACAACAGAAATTTGCAATGATTGTCGAGCATCTATCAGTTCAAAATGAATGGTGAATACTCCATAAGTAAAATGAGAAATTTAGAATTTCAGCTTACACAATTTAACAATAAACCAGGATATGTGTTGTCATTTGTCACTAATATTTAACTTATACAATGTTCATTATTGTTAAATAAGCTGTGTGCCATAGATCTGTTGGCTATCAAGAACTGTGTACTTTAGGCATGCACATCAAATCTATTAACAATCCACTTTTTGCCATTTATATAAGTCAATGCTCAATAGTTTTCATTCTATATTGTATCCAAAGAGAAAATTACAGTCCAACATAAATATGTAAAAGACATGTTTGCTATTCTATCTAGTATCCATTTTCAGGAAAACATCTCTGCCCTGAACAATGTGAATGAAAAATACAATAAATTTCAATTTGAGCTTTCTGATTTATTGTTTCCCTTAACAACAAATTTTATCCTGAATGGCATTTGACATCCACATAATTTGACCGACCAGAGATCATTTTTTATAATATCTGTATGTATAGAACTTGTTTTGCAATTTGTTTGAAATTCTGATTTACATGCAGAAGAACACCGTGCAATTTGTGATGCATAGCTGTGTAACTGATAATGTTTAAAATCAGAAGCCGTTATTTTGTGTTCCAGACTCAAGCTGAGATAGGGGAAGCCAAGTGGCTATGTACGGCTTCCATCGGCTGTTTACTAATTAGCAGTTTTTAACAAAGATATGGTAGGGATATTCTTTGATACTTGTAAAAGATAACATATATTTTGTGCCTTTTTTTTCCTTGTACAGATGGGATATTTGCACATAGTTTGCTCAAAAAATAACTGATTTCAATTGTTTTCCTACTATTTCATTTTAAGGTGGTGATTGGCTGGGTTCGAGCTTTGATTCTAGGGTACTGAATGCAGCCAATTAAAATTAAATCAAAACCATGTAGCAGATCTGATAATGGCTAGTGTATTCTTTGACAGAATTTCTTCTACTTTATGCTTAACCTGGTACTGATCCCAGCAGAAACTTTTGTATGTCTAAGCCTAGCCACAGCTACACATGACTGTGTATTATACTACACAACAACTTGAATTCAGATATGAGTATATGACATGAACGTAGACTTGTATGGTATGGAGTGCCAGAAGAGCTTGAATTTGGCTGATTCTTTAGGCCAAGTTTCCAAAAGGGTTCTTTTTACCTGTTATAGAATTTTATCCCATTTTAAGCTTTGAAGAGAGATTTAATTGCTAAATTTTCATGATGCAAAGTGAAAAATACTCCGAATCACCATCATCTGTGCAAGTCATTTGGGATAACATCATCAGTGGTTAGTAAGAAATTTGTATCTTAGTGGGGGAGAATATTATAGCTTTGATTATTTCTTTTGGTCTAAATATGCAAATATGAAATTATCGATTACTTTTGCTGCTTATTTCATCAACAGAAAATTGAATTTGTGTTGCATGTCTTTTTTATTCTTCTGTGAGCCGACTTATATGCTTACTGGGTAGAACTTGTATTTTCCTCTAGTAAGAATCAAACTTATTAGTTAATCTTATTAATCACAAGTTCAAGTTGCCATCTTGAACGTCAGAGATGGTTTACAATTTGTTTCAGAGAAGTATAGGTACCCACTACACCAACAAAAGAACCTATAACTAAGATCCCCACTATTATTATTAACTCTAACCCAAAACTTCGGGCAGTTTTGTTAATCTTTAGGTAACATAGGCATGGTAACAACATTGAGGCTGTGACACTCAAAAAAGCACCAACAAATGCCATAACGTAGCCAAAAAATGGTACTGTCAATGCCACAACTGCTGTGCTGATCACAATTGCTGTTCTGATGAGGACACTACTTAATCGACTGCTTCCAGAAGGAAATTTGTATTCAATAGCATCAGCAATAGGAGTTATTATAACTGCATACTTAGCAAGGGGATTCACTAGTGTAGTGTAAATTGCTATTTTTGTATTAATTTTTCTAATTGGAAGATTTAATGTCACTTGAGAGTTCAAATTTTCTCCGTACATCAGGTAGCCTAGGATGCCCATTGATCCATAGTTGATGGTGCTAGTGATAAAACAGACCAGCAAAACCTGCAATAAGAGACAAAAGTAGTGAAAAAGAACCTGTTAATGCTTTACAATCTTCAACCTTTTTATTTTAACGTTAAAAGAGCCTGTAGTGGAATCAATGATTGTACTTTTTTTTGCTGAATATTCAATGAAATTTCCTTTCATTAGCTGAGGTACAATGACTTTGGTTTGTTTTCTTCCCCCCCCCCCCCCCCCCCCTTTCTCTCTCTTCTTTTGATGTTGTTTTGGTTTATATATACAAGGACATTATTAAAAGAGTATTTTGATGAATCATTATCTCTTTTTATCTCCCATGCTTGCATGAAGATCAATAACTATCTCATCTTAAAATGTTCAAATTTCAAGTTTTTTAAAATTTAAAATTATACACAAAACATGAGTTTATGGATCAGATAGTAAATAATATTCAATTAACATGAAACTTGGTATGGATATCAACAAAAATGAAAATATGTAATCCAAAGTTTGGATTTGTAAACTATTTATTTTTTAAAAAGTTAAAAACTATTGTAACACTTGATATAAATTTGTGTTTCTTTTTGCACCACTTAATATCTTTTTATTGAATTAATAATTTCAAATATTTCACTAGATCTTAAGTTTGCATTCTCCTTAACATGCACACCAAATTTCATATTAATTGGATTCTATCATGCTATTTAGTATTTACTATACAATCCATGAATTCATATTTTATGTATAATTTTTTTTAAAGAAAAGAAAAAACATGAAATTTAAACATTTTATATGAGATAACAATTGCTCATGGAGTTTATAAAAGGCAAATGTACTCCAACTTGTTGATTTTTCAAAATACAAATTTAATAAAAAAAATTATTGAGTAGTGTAAGATTATTAAACGGAAACCTCTTAGTATTTCCAATAGAAACGTCCTATTGTCGGGGGGATAAACACCTTGGGGAGCTTCCTTAAGTAATTAATATAACATATAGAGACACACTTTAACCCAAAAGGCCTAAGCCCAATGGGTATGTGCTCAATTTTGTTATATTAACCACTCATTCTTCTCATCTTTATTCAATGTGGGACTTCACTCACATGTGTAACCCAACAATCTCCCCCTCACGTGTGAGTCTCTGCTTCTCTATGGGCTTCAAGACCTCTCTATGGGTCATGAACAAATCCTACTCACTCCCCCTTGCCTAATGGGCTTTTCACTTAATCAATGCATCATCCATGAGTCTCTTGTATGCCATCCATGGGAACTACGTGTCAACCCCGCACGCACATCCATGGAAACCCCGCACGACCATGTCCATGGGAACCTTGCATCACACCATTATTTAGCACCATTAGCAATATTCATTTGTTGGGCTCTTTTTTTTCTTCTCCAAGATCTTTGTATATGGGCCATTTAGGCTTTTTCTTTCTCCATTGGGTAGGGACCATGAACACCTCACCACCTTTGCCGCACACCACCATGGGCTCTGATACCACTTGTTGGGGAGATAAACATCTTGGGGAGCTTCCTTAAGTAATTAATATAACATATAGAGATACACTTTAACCCTAAAGGCCTAAGCCCAATGGGTATGTGCTCAATTATGTTATATTAACCACTCATTCTTCTTATCTTTATTCAATGTGGGACTTCACTCACACGTGTAACCCAACACCTATGTTTAAATCTCTCATTCCCAATGTTGTAACTATCGAATTATATATATATATATATATATATAAAATAAATCTACCAATTATTTTAATTATTTTTAATTTTGATCTATAACTTTGAGAAAACAAATTAAATCAAATGGTTCTATTTCTCAATCTTTCTTACTTGCTATTTGCTAAATAGGTAGTGGAGTACTATTTCTTACCTTAGAGAACTGGCTTTTATCTTTCATGGAATTGCAGAGTGTTGGGAAAACTGCATGACCAGAATAACAGAAGGTGAACAAGCTTATAGTAGTAGGCAAGCCACCCACATTCAAAAGCTTGCCCCCTTCATGGAACCCCACACCATCAACTGCACCAGCCCAGAAAACACAACCAACCACAATAACAGAAGCCATGACCCCTCCGGCAGAAAAATAGGACAAGATACTAAAACTCCTCAACCATGTAGTTGGCAGAATTATAAGGGCAGTAAGCAGAATAAAGCCTTGTTTCCCTCGAACCTTTAGGCCTGCAATTTTGAACCCCATGTCTGGAAACAACTTGTCTAAATTGTCACCTTCTAATATCAGAAACGTAACTGCAACTAAGTACAGCTCAAGATACAGGAACATGGATACCATGGCTCTTCCTTTGTATCCAAAGGCTGCCTCACCTATATCAGGATAATTTTTGATGGTAGGGTTTGCAGACATACACCGTCGTAGGAGTAATCCTGTGTACCAGAAGAGAATTGCTACTAGGAATAGAAATAGCAAGCTCAGCCACCCTCCTTGTGAAAGTGCATATGGAATTGATAGTATCCCCACACCTGGAATAGATAGATATTCATGCTAAATATCACTATGTTTGTGGTCACAGACATTTGCATGCACAATTTCATGCTAAATAGATTCAATACGTGCATCAATGGTCAGTCATGACATCTGAATACATAAATTCATGATCTAGAATAAACCATGCAGCCATAAGCAGTCAAGCAGTGATTCACAGGAAGAATCATAAGCTTATTCACAGGAAGAATCATGTTTAGTTTGTTTCTAAGTAGCCCTAAGACACAAAACGGTATGTTTAAAGACAACATTTTTCACAACTATTGACATTCCTTATTGTGATTGGTGCATGATAAAAGTACTCTAAGTGGTAAACTAAGTGAAATGTGATGTTACTCTAATCACAATAAACTCCGTCAACAATTATTAAAAAAAATTTCTGAAAAATGTTGATTTCCTAGCATTACTCAATATAAAAAGCATACTCTCTAAGAGAGAGAGAGAGACCTGATATGGTATTGACCCCATTGAAGCAAGTTTTGAGAAAGGTGGTGCCTTTGCCTGGTTGCTCCAACTGTGGGAGCTGGTTTTGGCTCTCCACTCCCTCTGCTTCTAGGTGTTCCATCTTTTTTTGCCCACTATACAAAGTGTTGGTTCATTTATAGAGAGAAACTGATAAAGCTTTTGGGATAATTTTCCCTTTTTATTTAATAATTGACTACACAATTGGTTCCTGAAAGGTGATAGTGAAAATGCTTAGCCCAAAAAAAAAAAAAAAAAAAAAAGTGAGTGAAAATGAGTAGATAGGCATTCGATTTCAAAAATAGCAAGCAATACTAGGACAGAAAAAAATCTCTAAAAAAAGGAAACGCACTCAACATGTCACAATAATTCAAACCTTTCCTTCTATGGCGATTCCTTCAACTTTAGGTCCTCTTCCAAGGAGAGGAGACGTGCTTCTTTGTAATACTACTCATACTTTTTCTATACTTTTATTCTTATAGATACGAATACAATGAGATTTGAATGAGAGTGTGATAATTACTCTTTATCATCAAAACAAAATATGAATGGATTTCTTTATGATGTGGTGTCGACAGAAATCAATACCTATACTTTTTTATTTAACGACAAAAATATTTTACTTGTTGAACTATCGAAACACATTTTATATATACATATTTACTTGCAATTAAGTAGAAGCTTTACTTAAAAAGCATACGTTGCTTTTATTACAGTCAAAGAAATTGTGCACTCTTTTAGGATGGGGAGAGCTCTCTTTATCATCAAAACAAAATATGAATGGATTTCTTTATGATGTGGTGTCGACAAAAATCAATACCTATACTTTTTTATTTAACGACAAAAATATTTTACTTGTTGAACTATCGAAACACATTTTATATATACATATTTACTTGCAATTAAGTAGAAGCTTTACTTAAAAAGCATACGTTGCTTTTATTACAGTCAAAGAAATTGTGCACTCTTTTAGGATGGGGAGAGCTTAGTCTGTTTTTTTTTTTTTTTTTTTTTTTTTTTTTTTTTTTTTTTTTCTTTTAAGTTTGATAGGTACATTGTTATGGCGAAGCCAGGAAAATTTTTCAAGGGGGCCTATGGACTTGTACATAACTAATGATTTTTATATATTGTTTAAAGAGAAAATTCAAAAGCCAGGGGGGCATGTATGTTAAAATAGAAAGAGATAAGAGGAGAGTGAAAGGTGATGGGAAATATAATAAAAATAGGGTAAACATGCTTGAACTTTGTTATATCTCTTTCTTGCTTTTTTTAAAATAAATTAAGTTAACTTTGGATTTTTTTTAATTTTATTTATTATGATAGTAGAAATGTAATTTTTTTCTTCTTTTTTGTGATAATTCTGGGAAGCAAAGTTGGAATGCAATAGCAATTTTATTGGTTTATTTTGTGATAGCATATGAATTTATTAGGATGTAAATGTAAAAAAAGGTTCAAAACTTTGTATAGAGAATTTTTTTTTTCTCCTAATAGCTAGTAACTTCACATGGAAAATAAATAAAGGTTATTTACTAAATAAAAAAAAATAGAAGTTATTTACAGACTTTATAATTTATAGACATCACATTCCTACATAGATGTTTTTTGTAAAAAAAATTGGTTATAAATATTAATACATAAATATTAAATACCCCACCCCTCCCCCTACGATTCGAACTGAGACCACTTCATTTCTTTATGCTAGGGAGGTATCATGCCGGTTCAACTTACCAGTGGTACATTGGTTTTTAAAATACATACACACACACACATATATATATATATATAACAGTGGTACATAAGTGTTTGTTACTATTGTGTTGATACTTTATAAAATAAAATTAAAAAAAAAAAAATTGTCAATATAATTCTCATTATTCCTAACCTCTACCTCTCTTAATAAAATTAATGATGCTATTAAGAAGATACCATTAAAGAGGCAAGTTGATGTACCTGACTGACTGAGTTTTGCATTTTAATAATACGAGGACTACTTTCCTCAATATTATTTCTTCTCAGAAAAAAAAAAAAAAAAATCCTCTATATATATATATATAAATAAAAGGAAGCAAGATGATATGGCAAACAATAAATATTTTGATAACGATAGGTTAGCAGTGTATCAATCATGAAGTCTTTTAATAATCTATGACCTAAAAAAGATGGAACTTTTGTAAAGTTACACTATGGGTAAAATTTAGAATTTTTTTCTATTTAACCTTATTATTAGAAGAATTTTGTTAATTGACAAGTTACGAAAGAAAGTGGAAAACTAGCATCTCGAGTTTTTAAAACTCGAGTTCAATAGCAAATCAAGTTTTAAAAACTCGAGTTCTAGAGTTCTAAGACACTTGGTGTGAATAAAAATTCAACATGGAATCCACACGGAACTCGAGTCTCTAAGACTCGAGTTCCAATGCGTAGCTATGGAATACAACGCCACAAACGTACCTGACTTTAGAAAGAAGAAGCTCCAATCAAGAACCAACCCACCAATCTCCAGCAAATGTTCAACCCTTCAAAACCCAAAAAGCAACAAGACCCTTTTCAATACAAACCAAGACAACAAAAAGCAAGCAATGCCCACATACGCATTAGACCAGCTAAGGGAGTTTTGGTTGAAAAATCAATAAAAAGACTCAATCTTGTTCGTCTCTCTTCCATAGCTTTTTCTTTCAAATCATTCACATCTTTAAGAGTTGTGTGTAATTTGTTCAGATCGTTTACTCGATGATGGAGACCGTGAACTGTATCGTAGATAGACGATTGAGATTTGCTTGATGGAGACTGGATTTGTGTGTGCTGTGGGTCTTCTTCTTTGTTGTGGATTTTTTTTTTCTGGGTTTGTACTTTTTTCTTTCTTCGGGTTCTTTCTTCTTTTTCTGGGTTTGTACTTTTTTTGTGTTTGAAATCGAGTGTAAAAAACTCGAGATTCATGTTTTTTTAGACTCGATTCTTAAAAACTCGAGATTTATGTGGCATAAACGTGTCCAACTCAGCAAACTCAGCAAGTAGGAAACGAGTCTTTAAGTGTTGAGTTTTATATGGAACTCGAGTTTTTAAAACTCGAGATGCTAGTTTGCAATAATCTTTCAAACCCGTATTAACTTACTATATTCTATCCCTTCACAATGTTAGTCTGCAAATATCCCTGTAAAATTTAGGTGGGTACATTAGATCCTATAATTATACCTAAGTTTTACATGTAACTTTGCAAAAGTAACACCTTTTTTAAACTATAAATTTCCAAGAGATCTAATTGTTAAAATTATATTAGTGGATTCTTAAAAGAAAAACATTAGTGTCATGTCATCATTGAAACATTAATTTATTGCTTGCCCGATCAACTTGCCTACTTAGGATCCGTTTGGATAGAACTTATTTTACTGAAATTGAAAACTGAAAATTTTGTAGCAAAATAATTTTTAATGTATGAATAGTGCCGTGGGACCAATTTTTAATGAAAAAGTTGCTGAAAAGTGAAGTTTGTGGGTCCCATGAACAATGCATGAGACCCACAAACTGATGAAAAGTGGCTGAAAAGTCAGAAATATAATCAAAAGAAGAAGAAGAAGAAAAAAAAATAAAAAATAAAAAAGGCAGGAAACACCAGATGCAGTAAACGTAACGTGTATCCAAACGGATACTTAATTTTATTTTTAATATAATAATATATTGAGAAAGAGAGGCTAGGAGTAGTGCGAATTATAGGTTAATAATTGAAAGAGAGAGAGAGATCTTAACTTAAGTATCAGCACAATAGTAACATCTATTATTTACAGTAGGAAATAAAATTTATTGCTTACCAATAAATTTACTCAAATAAAATAAAGTGTTATTCTCATTACTCCTAACCTCTGTTTGGGATAATTTATTGGTCAAGTACAACTTTTAAAACAATTATTTTTTAAAATATAAATGTATTTTTTATCCAATTTATTATTTAGGTTAAATAAATCAATAAAATTAGCCTTACCCTTAGCACTATACTCCTACCTGAGATATCATAAAGTTAAATAAAATTGTCATTAATAATTCTAAAATACAAAAACTTAAAATAGTTAATAAATATCTAATAGTAATTTTTTATGCTTTGCAAACTTATAAAGAGACAATTTAATTCATTAAAAAAAATCCTATGAAAAGTTATTATTATATATTTATCCAGTAGTCTGATACTAAAAAACCCAAACACTATAAATTGCACACCGACATCGATCACACAGATCAAAGTAAGTATACCCAAAAGCACTCTCCCGCTCCTTTAGGCGTTTGTAATTTCATTTCATTACATTACATTAGAGTATATGATTAGAGTCTTTTGGAATTTCATAATGTTAATTAGAGGGAAAAGCTATATCATTGAGCACGTTTTCGAGTGGAAGAAAATTGTATCTAAAATATTCTATATATACAAGGACAATTGATTGCTATGCTGGGCCAAGCCTACTAGTCAAAAATGGTTTTCTGTTGTTTGATCATCATGTACGTGCATGCATTGTATATAAGATTGAATATGTATTTAAAAAGTACCTCTCCAAGTCCAAGCCTTAATGCTTAGTTTGTTTCAAGGATGAGAAAGTTGAGGGATAGACATGGGAGAAATTTTTTATGTGTTTGGTAGGGAAAATAGAGATACAGAAAACTCATTTGTTTGGTTGAGTTAGGTTTAAGAGAAAAGTGAGAGAATAAAAAATGTAGTTCATATTTTATATATGTTTATTCTTTTATACCCTTATTACAATGATATATATATGTAGGGTCACAATTTGGGGTCCAAACCTAAAATGTATAAAGTCTTGGTTCAATGAGCCCAATACAATGAATTTGTAGAGAATGGGTCAAAGAACTAAGTCCTAGTGAATTGGACAACGGCTAGTATTGGACTAAATGACAATCAAGCACAAATAAGAGATATTGATATCAATGGACTTTCAGTCTGAAGAGGCCACAATTATTGTATATTGATTACAGTTGGATACTAAGACAGTTTAGATTGCTACAGTGTTCTCTCTCTATTTTTTCTATCCCTTTTCCATGAAGAGTCTTCCACCTTATATATCTTCTTTTGAGTCATATTCACCCTCCACTTATTGATTATCTAAACCCCTACTTGAATACTTGTCCCATCAGCCACCTTCCCCAACTCTCTGTGAGTTGCGGTAGCTAAGATAGCACTGTTCAGAGGTCTTCTCCACATAAATGCGGCCAATAAAGTAGCTATTGTGCATTTAATACGGTGGTATTAGCCTTCTCTTAGATATTTTTAGGTTCTCTTCCTTCTTACATGTCCATGAAGCACATCCCTATCATTGAACCTTCTCGGTAGGACACTTTAATTGCTGGATTATATATTTTGAACCATATTCATTAAGTCCACTATGTACTCCTCGGATAGCCATTCATTTGCTCTCCACTTATGGAACTTGGTTTGAGAATATCTCATAATGATTTGTTTCTCCTCGGACCTATTTATCCCCTCGGATAAAGCCCAAGGCCCAATATACGATCTTGGGCCCTTGCCCCTACAATAGCCCCTCAAAACCTCGGGTTTCTTTTTATCCGAGAAGAAGAAAGAGGTTTTGATTTTTTAAGAACTAATACCATTTGATTTTGTTGCTCACACGTGTGGAAATTCAGTTTTCTGTGCGTTATGGTTATCTCTGACGTTTCGCTGCCCACGAAGCATCATTAATTGCTCCAAGCGGCGTGTTGTCCCCCAGATCCAATGGCTAGGACTCTTCCTGAAAATTTGAGCGGGATAACTCCCTCTCATTTCCATCTCCTATATAAAGCCTTGAGGGTATGTATTCTCTTTTTACTTTACCAATCTTCAAGCTCCCTAGTGATCTCTAGTGCTCTAACTCACAGAACTCTCTAAACTGCAAAGCTTTTGAAACCTTTTCTTCGAGATCTCTTCGTAAGTCTTTTAAAAATAACAGAGATAAACATACTTATTCTCGTAAGTTCTTGTTCTTTTATATTCTCCCTTTTAATCTCAGCCATCCTCCTCGGCCTTCTTTTCTTTCGTTTTAGAAACTTCTTTCTGAGGTATTTTCGTTCATTCAAATGGGTAGATTCAAGTATTTGGTAGATTCTCTGGCTAGCATGGAGAGCTTTAGGGCCAGGTACCACATCCCCCCAAGAGTAGGTCTACAATACTGTCCTCCAGAAGGTGTACTTTTGGATAGGAAAAGGGGTGAAGTTGTCATTCTGATGATCGCCTTTATAGATGGAGGAATGACACTTCCTATGGGTAGAATAACTAGGGACTATCTACTCAATCATAGATTATGTCAACATCAATGTGCTCCCAATATGTTTAGGGTCTAGACTGTGTAGATACACTAAACGACCAAATGAACTTCAGTCTCACATGGCACGATGTTGCCCATCTATACGAGTGTCACTCCCTTTCAGGAGGATATTACCTTAAATCTCGGTCCGATGAGGTGAGAGTAATATCCTGCCTCCCAAAGTCCAACAAAGGCATGAAGGATGATTACCTAGTTGTCTCCGGGGGATGGCACGACAGTCTTCATTGCCCAGTTAGGGCAGGAACACCAGGTGGGGTACCTTAGGACTAGGTCTTTCGGCCGAGACCTTAATTTTTTGATCTCTTTTTGTTCATTTTTGATAGTCTGCCTCCTCGGATAATGTTCATTGTTGGTTTAACAATGTTTGCCTTCTTGGATGTTTTGCAGATAAAGAGCACGTCTCTCCAAAGCTCAGCTTTGTCAACGTCCCCGGGCTCAACTTTTTGGTGAGATCGGAGATATTCGTGAGTGAGGACAATCAGCTGCGGGCCGCTCACCTTATCTTAGGTTACGAGCCTTTGTCGCACATCTACCAAGACGCAGGCCAAGAACTAAGAGCAGGTAACCCCCGTCTTGCTCGGATAGATGTTTCCAAGCCAGAGTTCCTCGCAAGGCGGGATCTACCTCCCGTGGTATTGCCTGCTCAACTGAACCCTCCGCGATTTGCAATACCGCTTCAACAAGTTCTACTTGCAGCCGTACCAGCAGCAGAAGGGATAGCCTCCTCCTTACACTTGTCACTTGAGGAGGAGATAGACAAATTTCAATTTGCTGAGGAGGAGAGAATTCCCAAGAGGCCTGTGGAGATTTTGGACTCCGAGACAGAGTCCGACAGGTTTTCTACAGCTCATCAGCTAGGGCAGACTGCTACTTTCACTGAAACAAGCTCCGAGGAAGCAAAGGTTATGGACCTTAAGAAGAGGCCGAGCTTAAGGAGTCTGATGGCTAACAGGGGTAAGGGAGCAACTCCACCTGAAGCTCCTAAGACCCAAACCTCTGCCAACCTTCCTCCTTCCCCTCCTCTTCCTCCTGTTGACCAAGGTCAGCGCGTCAATCTCGACTCGAAGAAGAAAAGTCCTCTTCAGGAGTTGGAAGAGAGGGAGATGCCTCCACAGAAGGGCGCGAAACAACAAAAAACAAAAGACCCTCGAGACAAGAGGTCGAAGTTTGTGGAGAGCCGAGACAACGTTGAGACACGTTGTCAGCAGCGCACGTGGGCTCCTGTGATAGAGATGGACGGGGCCCCTATTCCCTATGAGTCCATGATAAGGGAATCCAGCAGGAGGCACTTTATGTACCTGGCCCAAGCCTTAGGGCAACCCCTCCTCCTCCCAAAGGATATGGATGCCCTTAGGCGGATGAGGAAGCCTGACTTGTTTATGTCTCTAAAAAGAGACCTCGCGAAGGTAAATACAATTTCATCTACATCTCAACTCATTTCCCTTTTCCATTCATATATACTCTTTATGTGTAATCCTCTTGTTGTTTTATGCAGGTCACTCAACAAGTCTTCGTGGCTGAAGAATGCATCAGAAGCGCCCACAATAAATTCGAGGCCGAGTCTAACTTCCGGTGCAAGGTGGAGAAGGCGCTTGGGTCTGTCAAAGAGGAAAAGACTCAGCTGGCCGAGAAGCTCAAAACTTCTGAGCATGAACGTCAAAGTGCCTTGGCAGGGCTTAAGACCGCCGAGTCTTAGGCTGAGGACCAGTGTAAGCTTCCCTTCACCACAGAGCTGAATCTAGCCACGGAGAAGGCTACGGTTCTGAGCCTGAAGGCCAAGCTGGAAAAGGCTAAGGTAGAGGCCCAGGCGGTCAAGGACGCTGCACAGGCTGTAGAGATAGTAGCCTATGAGCGGGGGATGCTCGAGACAGAGTAGAGGTTGGCTGAAGAGGTAGCTGAAGTGTGCAGGGACTACTGCACTGTGACCTGGAATGAAGCTCTTAACAGTGCAGGGGTCCCGGCAGACTCTAAGCTGAGGAGGGCAGAGAGAGTGTATTTTCCAGAGCCCATCAGAGAGATCCTAAACAACCCTTCCTCAGCTGCTTTGCCCTTACCTTCTCTTGAGCAGGTTCCCAGCGCTTAAGATCTTACCGTTGACGTTGGGACCTCTACTGGAGCAGGTATGGTCTAGCCAGTGACGCTCCGTCCGAGGATACCTTCACCATTAGGGACGTGATTTCTCAGGCTAAGGTAGCTGAGAAGCCTAAAGATGGGGATGCCCGGTCCAAGACTGCCACTACCAAGGAGGATCCCCATCCAAAGAAAAAGTAGTTGTAAGGTTTTACTTTTCTTTTTCTCTTCCCGAGATTTTTGTAGCTTGTAATATAATTTTGAAGTTAATGAATGAATCTTTCCTTTTATTCTCCGAATCTTTATTTTTTGCGCTCTTAGAATTTGTCATTATTATCACAAACGAGTTTAATAATGTATTTAGTAATAAAGAGTTGCTATCCACTTATACCATGGATTAATCCTTATACAATGAGTACTTAATTTAGGGGAGATAAGTAATATACCTCGTATCTTGAGTTCTATTTAACATTTATAAGAGTGCTCTTGTGTGTCAAAAGTAGTTAATTTCCTCTAAGCTTATGGTTCGAGAATCCATGCAGGACTTAAGTTCTATTTAATACTTGAGAAGATGTCCGAAGTAGTTAATTTCCCCTAAGCCTGTGGTCCGAGGAACCGTCCAGGACTTAGGTTCTGTTTAAACACGTGGTTAGATATCTAAAGTAATTGATTTCCCCTAAGCCTGTGGTCCGAGGAGCCATCCAGGACTTAGGTTCTATTTAAATACTTGAAAGGATGTTTAGATGACAAAGTAATTAATTTCCCCTAAGCCTATGGTTCGAGGAGCCATCCAAGACTTAGGTTCTGTTTAAATACTTATAAGGATAACAAAGTAATTAATTTCTCCTAAGCCTGTGGTCTGAGGAGCCATCCAAGACTTAGGTTCTGTTTAAATACTTGAAAGGACGACAGAGTAATTAATTTCCCCTAAACCTGTGGTTCGAGGAGCCATCTAGGAGTTAGGTTCCGTTTAAATACATGAAAGGATGTCTAAAGTAATTAATTTCTCCTAAGCCTGTGGTCCGAGGAGCCATCCAGGACTTAGGTTCTGTTTAAATACTTGTAAGGATGTCTAAAGTAATTAATTTTTCCTAAGCCTGTGGTCCGAAGAGCCATCCAAGACTTAGGTTCTATTTAAATACTTGTAAGGATGTCTAAAGTAATTAATTTCCCCTAAGCCTGTGGTCCGAGGAGCCATCCAGGACTTAGGTTCTATTTAAATACTTGAAAGGATGACAAAGTAATTAATTTTTCCTAAGCCTGTGGTCCGAGGAGCCATCCAGGATTTAAGTTCTGTTTAAATATTGGGCTAGATTGAGAGACAAGAAGCACGAGGCCTTCGTACAACAAAAGAACTTATTGAGAGAGGAAATTTTCATTAATAATAGTACATTTTCAGGTTATTTACATTCCAAGAGCGTGGTATAACATGCTCATCTAAATCTTCTAGAAAATATGCCCCAATACCAGCCACTGAGGTGATGCGATATGACCCTTCCCAATTTGGTCCCAGCTTCCCCCATACTGAGTTTTAGCATTGCCCAGAACTTTCCTCAACACTAAGTCCCCAGGCACTAATGGTCTCAGCTTTACTTTGGCATCATAATCTTACTTGAGTTTGTGTTGGTAGTACGCCAGTTGGACCATTGCTTTTTCCCTTCTTTCTTCAATAAGGTCTAAGCTTTTTTCTAGCAACCCATCATTGCTGCTCGGACAGAATGAGCTGGTTTTTAGTGTTGGAAAACCCGTTTCTAAAGGAATAACAGCCTCGGCTCCGTAAGTCATCGAGAAGGGGGTCTCTCTAGTTGACCTGCGGGGTGTGGTTCGATACGCCCACAAGACATGTGGTAGTTCTTCCACTCACCTTCCCTTCGCGTCATCTAACCTCTTCTTAAGTCCATTCACTATGACCTTGTTAACAGCCTTGGCTTGCCCATTCCCCTGGGTGCAGGCTGGGGTAGAATATCTATTCATAATCCCCAATTCGCAACAATACCTCCTGAAGGCCTTACTATCAAAATGGAGACCATTGTCCGAGATGAGGGAGTAAGGGACCCCGAACCGGGTGACAATATTTTTCCAGACAAACTTTTTGACGTCCACATCTCTGATATTCACTAGAGGTTCAGCTTCGACCCATTTAGTAAAGTATTTAGTGCCGACAAGCAGATATCTTTTGTTCTCTATTGCCTTAGGAAATGGCCCGACGATATCCAAGCCCTACTGAACGAATGGCCAAGGGCTAGACAGTGGATTGAGGATCCCTCCTGGTTGATGTATGTTTGGCGCAAACCTCTAACACTAGTCGCACTTCTTCATGTATTCATGTGCTTCTTTCTGCATGTTTGGCCACCAGTAGCCTTGGGTGATGGCCCTATGGGATAAGGACCTATATGGCTTCCACAAATTCCTTCGTGTAATTCCTCCAGGATTAGTTCTGAGGCCTCAAGATGTACGCAGAGCAAGTATGGTCCAGAAAAGGAGCGTTTATACAGCTTCTGGTCCTCGGATAGCTAGAACTGAGAAGCTTTTCTTCATATCTTGTCAGCTTTGTTCTTCTCTTCAGGTAAGATGTCTTCTTTCAGAAACAGTACCAAAGGGTCCATCCAACTAGGTCCCACTTTGACGTGGTGGACATGGATCACTTCTCTTTTCGTCACCGAGGGTTTGTATAAATCTTCCACAAGGATGACCCGAGGTAAACATTGAGCCGAAGAGGTGGCAAGTGTGGCCAAAGAGTTGGCATGTGTGTTTCCACTTCTAGGGATGTGCAGTAAGCTAAAAGAATCGAAACGTAATCGTAGGCATTTAGCTTGGTCTAAGTATTCTTGCATTCTTTCATCTCTTGTTTCTAACTCCCCATTTACCTGGCCTACAACAAGTCTTGAGTCCGAAAACATGTTTACAACTTTTCCGCCCAGTTTCTGAACCATAGACATTCCTTCCAACAGGGCTTCATATTTAGCCTCATAATTTGAGACCGAGAAGCCCAGTCTTAGTGATTTTTTGATGGTAATCCTTTTAGGAGAAACCAGGACTAGCCCCACACCAAAGCCCCTTTGGTTTGCCGCGCCATCAACATATACCTTCCAGCAAGTGGGCCCTTGTAGAGAGATTGCGCCAATTGATTTTTCATCCATGCCTTGCGCCCCTACTTTTTCTAGCGAGGGTTCAGCAAATTTAGCCACCAGATCCGTAAGGACTTAGTCCTTCACGGAGGTATGAGACATGTACTTAATGTCAAAAGCCCCTAGAATTGTGCCCTACTTAGCAACTCTCCCTGTATAATCAGCACTCCGGAGTATGGACCTGAGCGAGAGTTAGGTTAGAACAATAACTGTGCGTGCCTGAAAATAATGGGGAAGCTTTCGTGTAGCTTGAACCACTGCCAGGATGGCCTTTTCTAGTGGTAGGTAGCGAGTCTCAGCTTCATGCAATGATTTGGTCACGTAATAGACTGGTCGTTGTACGCCGTTGTCCGTTCATATCAGCACTAGGCTTACTGCATGAGGGGCCACAACAATGTAGGCGAACAAGACCTCGTCGGCCTCGGGACTAGACATGATTAGTGGCCAAGACAGATACTCTTTAAGTTGTTGGAAGGCCAAAGCGCATTCTTCGGTCCATTCAAATCCCTTCCATTTATATAACAAGAGGAAGAAAGGTCTACACCTATCTGCCGACTGAGAAATAAAACGATTTAAAGCAGCAATCATGTTGGTAAACTTTTGGACCTCCTTGGGATTCCGAGGTGGCTGCATGCTGTGGACAGCCCTAATTTGATCGGGACTGACCTCGATCCCCTTGTGGGTTACCATATAGCCCAAGAATTTTCCTGATCCTACCCCAAATGAACATTTGGACGTGTTGAGACGCAGCTTGTGTCTCCTCAAAATTTCAAAGATGTCGTCGAGGTCTCTCACATGTTCGGACACCACTTTGCTCTTTACCACCATGTCATCTATATAGACTTCAATGTTCTTACCCAGCTGTGGCTCAAAGATTTTGGTCACCATTCTCTGGTAGGTGGACCCTACGTTTTTCAAGCCAAAAGGCATCACCTTGTAATGGTAGTTTCCAATGGGAGTGACAAAAACTGTCTTTTCTTGGTCGTCTATGGCCAGGGATATCTGATGGTATCCTTGAAAGGCATCTAAGAAGCTCATTTGAGGGTGCCCAGAGGTCGCGTCTACCAATTGATCTATCCGGGGCATAGGGAATGGATCTTTTGGACAAGCTTTATTCAAATCCGTGAAGTCTACACAGACTCGTCATTTTCCGCTCTTCTTTTTTACCACTACAGTATTGGCCAACCATTCAGGGTAAAAAACTTCTTTGATAGCCTTCCTTTCTTAAGCTTCATCACCTCATCCCTAACAACATTAGCATGCTCTTTCGTCGGACGCCGGAGGGGTTGCTTCTTAGGGGTAACGGATGGATTAACGTTTAGGTGGTGGCAGATGAAGCCCAGATCAACCCCTTGGGCCTCATAGGAATCCCACGCAAACACGTCCACGTTTTCTCTGAGAAAATCAATTAGTTCTTCTTTCTCTTGAGGAGGTAGTTCCAAGTCGATCTGAAAGAATTTTTCCGGATCAATGCCCACAGGAACCTTTTCTAGATCCTTGTATTTTGCCTCCTCGGCTGATTCAGCACCGTGCAATGCCGGGGTGGTTGATTGCTATAAGCCATTTTCAGTAGAGGCTGAGGGCTTAGCATTGTGTTGGCGTGAGATGGCGGCCACCATGCACTGTCTGGCCATGGTCTGGTCCCCCATAATCTCTTTGACCTGGCCCTCCGACGAGTACTTCACCTTTTGGTGCAGGGTAGAAGAGACAGCTCCCAGGGCATGAAGCCAAGGCCTAGCTACAATGGCCGTGTAAGGTGAATAAGCGTTAACTACAATGAAATCAACCTCCACCACATCCGAACTTGTTTGTATGGGCTGTCTAATTTGGCCCCTTGGAGTAACGGTCTTCCCTTCGAAACTTACCAGAGGGGAATCATATGCCGTTAAGTCCTCGGGTTTTAAATTCAGCCCCTTGTATAGGTCGGGGTACATTACTTCCACAGCGCTGCCTTGATCTACTAGCACTCTCCTCACATCATATCCTCCAATCCTGAGCGTGACAACCAAAGCATCATCGTGGGGTTGGATAGTTCCGACCTTATCTTCGTCCGAGAAGCCCAGCACGGGTGAGACTATCTTCTTGGCCTTTTTGGACTCCCGATCGTCATGTTTGGTGGGAAGTTGAGCTACAGACATTACTCTGGAAGGACAAGAGCCGGTCTTTCCCAGGGCGGCAAGAATGACATTTATCGTGCCAATAGGCAGTCTCAAGGAGGTGTCCCTTCGTGTCTCAATATTCGCCTGTCCTTGTCGACCACTGAAATGATGTAGGAGGTGACTTAATTTTCCCTCTCGGACCAGCTGGTCTAAGTGGTTCTTCAAGTTTCTGCAGTCCTCGGTGGTATGCCCTGGTTCTTGGTGGTATTGGCAATACAGGTTTTGGTTGCACTTCATGGGGTCTCCTGCCATCTTATTTGGTCATTTAAAGAACGGCTCATTCTTGATTTTCCCCATAATCTAATGTATCAGATCTCGAAACACAGTGTGAACTGCCTGCACGTTGGCAGATCCGGATTGCTCTGCATAGTCTCTCCTCGGTCAGTTGTTGTTGTTAAATCGGTCTGATCTGAAGTCCCTCCTCTCTTGAGGAACAACCTTCGCTTTACCCTTACCCAACTGCTGGTCCTCTTCAACCCTTTTATACTTGTTGGTTTGGTCCATGAGTTGGCGTAGGTTGGTGACAGGCTTTCCTGTTAGGGATTTTCTTAAACCATGCTCAGTTGGGAGGCCGCTCTTGAAAGTACTGATGGCAACGTCATCATAGTTGCCCTCTATCTTGTTGTACATCTCCCAATACCTATTCGAGTAGGCTTTTAGGGTCTCACCTTCTCGCATGGACAAAGACAGAAGGGAATCTAAGGGCTAAGGAACCCTGCTACTCGTGATGAAGTGAGAGCCAAAGGCCTGGATCAGCTGCTTAAAGGAATCTATGGAGTTTGGCCTGAAGCCATCAAACCATCTCATCGCCATCGATCCTAGGTTGGACGGGAACACTTTTCACATTAAAGCCTCATCTTTGGAGTGGACGGCCATCCTTTGGTTAAACTGGCTTACGTGCTCTACGAGGTCCGTTCGATCGTTGTATATAGTGAAAGTAGGTTGATGGAATCGCCAAGGAAGCTTAGCCCCTTCTATCTTGCGTGTGAAAGGTGATTTGGTGATTCGATCCAAGGCCTTGCTCATGGCGTCGTTCACTAGGCCTTTATGGGACGAACTTCTGTAACTGCGTTTATGATGATGTTCTTTCTCATAGGAGAAGGTCTCACTTGGTGGAGTTCTTGACCTTTGCTTATAATTGTCGTCCTCTTCATCACTAGTGTCTGAGCTAGAAGGAGGACGCTTCCATTGCGCACGATGCAGTTCCCTTTTCAAGTCGTCGATCTCCTACTGTAGGGCTCTGTTATCGTCCTGCTTTTGGGATACGTGACTTCTCACCTTAGAATGGCTTTTGCTTGTATGGGTAGTACGTACACTACCCTCTCGACGTTTGTCCTAATCTCTTTCCCATTCAAGGTTAAGAAAGTTGTCCTGCCGTTGAGAACTTGCAGGCTCTGATCGGTGTGGACCTGCTTGGTGTGGACCTGATCTCACCATGTTTAACCGTTGCACTCGCTGAGGCACAAGTTCTTCCCACAGACGGCGCCAATTGTAGGGTCACAATTTGGGGCCCAAGCCCAAAATGTATAGAGTCTTGGCCCAATGAGCCCAATACAATGAATTTGTAGAAAATGGGTCAAAAAACTAGGTCCTAGTGAATTGGACAACGGCTAGTATTGGACTAAATGACAATCAAGCACAAATAAGAGATATTGATATCAATGGACTTTCAATCCGAGAAGGCCACAATTTTTGTATATTGATCACAGTTGGATACTAAGACAGTTTAGATTGCTACAATGTTCTCTCTCTATTTTTTCTATCCCTTTTCCATGGAGAGTCTTCCAACTTATATATCTTCTTTTGAGTCATCTTCACCCTCTACTTGTTGATTATCTGAACCCCTACTTGAGTACTTGTCCCATTAGCCACCTTCTCTAACTCTCTGTGACTTGCGGTAGCCAAGGTAGCACTGTTCAGAGGTCTTTTCCACATAAATGTGGCCAGTAAAGTAGCTATTGTGCATTTAATGCGGTGGTGTCAGCCTTTTCTTAGATATTTTTAGGTTCTCTTTCTTCTCACATGTCCATGAAGCACATCCCTATCATTGAACCTTCTTGGTAGGTCACTTTAATTGCTGGGTTATATATTTTGAACCATATTCATTAAGTCCGAGGAGTATGTACTCCTCGGATAGTCATTCATTTGCTCTCCACTTATGGAACTTAGTCTGAGAATATCTCATAATTATTTGCTTCTCCTCAAACCTATTTATCCCATTGGATAAAACCTAAGGCCCAATATACGATCTTGGGCTCTTGCCCCTACAATATATATATATATATATATATATAAGAAAAATATTATGTACAATTAATTAAAATTAATAAAATAACGTATTACAAAAATTTACACATCACATATATTATATTATTTTATTTTTCTTTGTTATTGTATTTTTAATACAACAAATAGGTGGAAGCATCCAAATACTGCTTCCATGTTGCAAAAAAAAAAAATAATAATAATAATAAAAATGAAGCACTCAACAAGAAATAACTAGCGTTGGAAATTAATGTAATTGGGAAAAAACAAGCAAAAAAAGTAGACGACAAGGACAGAAAAAAACAAATGAAAGAAGAAAACGACGGAAAGAAGGAAAAAAGAAAAATAATAATAATAATTTCAGAGGTGTGAACACACTCACACACGGAGAGAAAAATAAATAAATAAAAAATAGAGGATAATAATGCAAGTGCATGGCTAAAGCAAATGGCATACAAAATCTCTCCGGTCTAGGTCTTCACTTTTCTCCCCAAATCATGGAGATTGAGTTTTGGTGGGTGGAATAGAAAAAACATGTGTCCCACCAAAATGTACGTTTGATAATTGTTTTTTTCCCTTATTTTCTATTTCTAATAATTTTTTAATTTTTGAGACTAAAAAACTTGTTTAGCAATCTAAAATGGAAAAAAAAAAAAAAAAATTGTTCTTAAAACTGAGTTAGCATTAGAGTTCAAATTCTAATAATAACATATTTTTATATTTTTTATATATTTTTTAAAAAACTATTTTTTTTTTAATTTCAACTAATTAAACATGTTTTTTATTTCAAAAATACAAGAAATTATTTTTTCTTTATATTCCCCAAAACAAGTTTTTGAAAATAAAAAACGAAAACTATTACCAAATATAACCGGAGGTATTTTTCCCTCTCAACCAAACATTCAAATATATATATATATATATATATATTTTTTTTTTTTCACATTTCTCTCCTCATTTTTCATTCTTTTCATAATCACTCCAACCAAACGCACCTTAAGAGTTTAGTGGAACGGTGAGAATATGTGAGTTCAAGTTAGGAGGACTACATATTTAGTAATGTAATTATTTTTAACTCATCTTTATATATATATATATATATACATGTAAATGACTAAATTACCCTTTTAATCTTTTAAGTTTGTGATTGTTCATTATGGTCCACCAAATTTGATTCCAGTTGTAAAATAGTCCTTCCGTCCATGTTGGTGATTAATATGAGTATATGACCGTTAGGAAAAAAAAAAAAAAAAAAACATATTTTATTAGCACTTAACTGTCAAATCGGTCATGGAGATGGATTGAATGGCCATTTTAAAAACAAAATCAAATTTGATAAACGTTCAAAAAAAAAAAATCAAATTTGATAAATAAAAATGAAAATCTCAAAGTTAAGAAAACCAAAATGAAAGTAATCATAAATTTTAAAGGGTTAAAAGAATAATTTAGTCTAATTTTTAAATAATTGTTGCTATGAATATTGTAGATCTTATTACTAAACTCTACAAATTTATGTATCACCAATTATATATAATAAAAAAAAACTAATTAAGACTTTATTAATTTATTACGTTATTAAAATTCACTTATCATGTTTATTGTCACACAAATTTAAAGGATTTATTATTTTTAGTATCTTTCCTCTTAGCATTTTCATTTTTTAAATTGTGAATGTTAAATTTAGTTGACGTTCTATAATAACTTACAAATATCATAAGTCATCTTCTTTAACTGGGGCTTCAGTTTGATACAAACCATGCCAGAAACATCGCAATTACAAAGATGGCATGATAGAATGCAGCATAGGTGATTCATTTTTGTTATGATGGTTCACTGCAACTCTAAGTAGATCAGTTCAATCTCAAAAAACAAAAAACACAAAAGTCCAAGTCCTAAAGGCCAATCAAGTGGAATATTTACTGCTTGATTAGCAACAGGTTGTAATTCCAATCAAATATGATAATATAACCTATAACACATATACAAAGCCTTATGTAGTATATACGATATACACAAATGCTCACACATGGACCACACAAACAGATAAGGATCCTCTTTTCATTTTTTTTATGAAGATAAGGATCCTCTTCATTTAAAGAGGATATATCTTATGTTTCAAAGTAAGATATCTTGTCACAAATCTAATGACGGGGGCAGAAGGGGGCATGGCTCCCTGACTTTTGAAAATCCCCCCCAACCCCTACCCAATTAATTTTTTATTTTTTTTTATTTTTATTTTTTATTATTTTTTTTTAAAAAAAGATGTAAGATAACGTGAAATAATAGATAAAGATAGTGTCCTAAGTTTTAAACCGAATGGAAAAAATAAAGGAAAAAACCTAAAACTTATGAACAGTAAATTACTCTTTTAACCAATTTATTTTTTTAATTTAAATAATTTAACTAAAATATATGGATATTTTAGAGAGTTTAAAAAATTTTGTGGGGTATTTTAGTGCGCAAAATATTGAAACTCAAACAAGGAATCTTGTTATTAATAGTATAGATAAGAAATAAAAAACAATAATTTTTTTTTTTTTTTTTTATAGAGAGTTTCAACTTATGGTATCCGCTCCTTATAATAACTATTTATTATCAGATCAAGATACCAATTCATTTTTAGTAAAGGCGGAGATTGAACTCCTCGGACAACCTTTCATTTGTTCTCTACTTACGGAAATTGGTCTGCGAATATTTAATAATTATTTGCTTCTCCTCGGACCCATTTATATCCTTAAATAAAACCCAAGGCCCAATATACGATCTTGGACCCTTGCCCCTACATATATAATATGATATTATTGGTGTTATGTCGTGTAATTGGAGTTTTATGGTTGAGAATTGAGATGTCCCTTATAAAACAAAATTTTAATTTTGAGTGAAAATTGAAGTGCTACTTTACAAGTTATCATGCTCCCAAAATATTGAAATTTTTTGGGTTTGTCACACGTTGAGTTCTTAACAACGTGACTCTTGTATAATTGTGTTTCTAGGGTGGGGTGCACATGTGAATCCCTTTTTCTTATTTTTATTTTAGAAGTCGCAACCTACCATTGGTTTTGTATTAGGTGTGATTGGTCACCTAGATATCTAATTTTATTTTAAGTTACCTAATTAACTAAACCGAATTTTAAAGGTTCATTAATCTTAGTAAATTAAAAGTCTTTGAACCAAAGATCTTGGACTCGGAAATTTGGTTATGTGTGGGGATAGTGTTAGGCACCCCACAATGCTTATTTGAAAATAGTACCACATTTTAATTTATTCCAAATGTTAACTTTGTATGAAAAAATAGAATACTTGGCATCTTGATTTTTTTTTTTTTTAAAAGGTTTTTGCAAACAATATACATACATACATACATATACACATGTGAGTAAATATTTACATATAGCTAACATGTAGATATTAACTCCGACAAAATATATACAATCAAAACATGTGAAATATATAGATAAGTAGCATGTGAGAGAGCATACAAGTATACTTTACTACAGCATGTGAATATTTAATTCCTATATAACTAGCATATGAGTACTAAATGCTATACAAAAACAAACACAACACAAAGAAAAAAGAGGGTTGGAAGAGTAACACCTTGTGTCACCCACCATTTTCTCATTTTTATTCATGCAAAAAGATGACAAAAAGAAACTCATTAATACCAATAAATGTTAGGGACAATGTAAGTTTATAGGGTGTTCAAAGACTCGAGAAAGAGCCTTAAACACAAATCTACAAAGTACAACTATTCTAAGAAAAGGCTTGGAAATAAAAGGTTACAACATTAACTTTTATTATTTTGGAAAAACACATTTTTCCTTAGAAAAGATTTTATTGTGAGGTTTTGAGAAAAAAAAAATTTACGTGGTAAAAACACTTTGAAATCTTTATTTTTTAAAGGAAGAGAAAAAAAAAAAAAAAAACGTGATAAAACACATGTATTTTTGTAGAAGGCATTTTTTGAAAATATCTTTTGTATGCAGAAAAGCATTTTGGAAAACGTTTTATTATTGAAAGCATTGAAACATTTATTTATTTATTATTTTTTTTTTTTTTTGTATTTCCCCTCTTTGAAATAACAGATTTTTATTTTGAAAAACAGTTTTTGAAAACAGTTTTATATTAAAAATAATAATAATAAGTTTATGAAAACGGTTTTGCATTGAAAACAGCTTTATAAAACAGTTCTGGAAAACAGTTTCTGAAATCCGTTTTTTATTTTAAAACAGTTTTATAACAAAAAGTTTTATATTTCTTTGAAAAACAGTTTTACGAAAACAGTTTCTGAAAATAGTTATTTTTAAAACAGTTTTATATTTCTTAAAAAAAAAAATTTGAAAAACAGATTTTTTTTATTTGAAAACAGTTTTTTATAAAAAAAAACAGATTTATAAAAAAAGTTTTATATTATTTTGAAAACAGTTTCTGAAATCAGATTTTTATTTGAAAACAGTTTTGTAAAAACAGTTTTATATTTCTTTGAAAAAACAGTTTCTGAAATCAGATTTCTATTTAAAATCAGTTGTAGGCTATGTTTGGTTACTATTTTTTTTTTTTTTTATCACTTTTCTGTTTTTAGGGACCATTTTTTGTTTCCAATCACAAAAAACTTGTTTGGTAAGCTCAAAACAACAGAAAAGAGAAAACAATTTTTTTTTCTAATTTACAAAGAAAAATGAAAAAGCCAAAAGGCTCTTTTTAGTTGTGTTTTTTAAGGCTTGTGAAAACATGGGAAAACATATCATTTTGCAACTTTAATGAACCAACTGTCTGGTTCGAATTGTGCAACTAAACATACTTTGATTTAATTATTTTCTCTTTGCCACTACTCCACGTAATTTTTTCTCTTTTTTCCGCTACTTTTTGCTATAATTTTCTGCACAAATCCTACTATATATTTCTTATTCTTTGTTGCATCTTCAGTTCATCACAAAGAGGCTAGAGAACAAAACCAGAGACAAAGACCATTTTTTGTTTCCAATCACAAAAAACTTGTTTGGTAAACTCAAAACAATAGAAAGAGAAAACAATTTTTGTTTCTAATTTACAAAGAAAAATGAAAAAGCCAAAGGGCTCTTTTTAGTTTTGTGTTTTTTTAGGCTTGTGAAAACACAGGAAAAACATGTCATTTTGCAACTTTAATGAACCAGCTCTCTGGTTTGAATTGTGCAACAAACTTACTCTTTTTTTTTTTTTTCTCTTTGCCACTACTTCACATAATTTTTTCTCTTTTTGCCACTACTTTTTGCTAAAATTTTCAGC